>NW_019265290.1:273676-276476 GCF_002742605.1 Olea europaea var. sylvestris
GATGGCCCCGGCGGAGGTGATGCCACTAGCGGCGGTGATGCCCTCGACGGAGGTGATGCCAATGGCGGGGACGATACTCTCGGCGGAGATGATGCCGATGGTGGCGGCGATGGCCCCGGCGGAGGTGATCGTCGATCAGCTGGACCGCCCTCCTACATAAATAAAATGAAAAATTATTCAATAAATTATTCAATAAATTATTCAATAAATTTATACGTCGATCATATTCAATAAATTATATTTACGTATAATATAAATCACAAATGCATAATACTTACCTGAGGATCGTCGAGGAGGGCCGATAACTGCTTCCCGGTGGGACATCCCTCCGCTCGCGATGATCTCCAATGATGCATCCGAGGGCAGCGTGTCTCCCCTCGCTATGCAAAGCGGGCCCCCAGTACAGGAACTGTCTCATACACCCAAATTTGTAACACATACACTTATTAAGCATCAATGTAATACACTAAAACTTTAACTTTGATTATATTAAACATTTACCTGCACTGCTAACGGCAATCCATATGTATCGTATTTACGCATCGACCCCCTGGGCCTCGAGTGCGATCTGGTGAACACATGTACGGTGTCTTCGTAGCATCTTCGGCTCCACGGATAGTTGTTGAACGCATCAATGTCGTCAACAACTTGCAAATGAAAAATGTCGATAGCAGTCTTCTTGTGATGACACCTCATCACACTCTCGAGGATGTAGACCAGCCCAAGCTTCAATCTATCTAGCATATGGTCGCACCCATGGCCGGTCCTGAGGCGAGGCAGATGAGGCCTGTGCCTCAGGCCCAAAGCTAAAGGGGGCCTCGTTTCCATGGCCAATCTTTTTTTTTTCTTTTTTCCAATTAAATGAAGAAAGGAAACTGTGAATGAAGAAATCATTTTCCTTTCTAGCTCACCTCTCGCCTCTCTACTCCGACCAGATCGACGAGGAGTTAGGGGTCCGCAGGAATGTTCAGAGCCACCGAGCATTGCATTTGCAGGGGCGGAATTGCCGAAGAGGGACTCTGGGAAAGAACCAGTCACTGACTCACCAGAGGAAGAAGAAAACCCAAATTAATGACCCTTTTGTTTGGTTTGGGCTAATGGGTTGATATGGGCCTTTTTTGTTTAAAATGTTAGGCCCAAATCGAAATGATTTGCTCTCATATGCATTTTTTTTTTAATACTGTTGGTTTTAATTGGAAGGAAAAATGAAAATGGCTGCCATGGAAGAACCAATTCTCTCCAGACTAAACCGGTTGGATAATACTATAAGTAAACTTATCGTCTCTTTCATTTTTTTTTCTGTATTTATTTATTGGACTATAAATTAAGAAGCCCTATGAGTTATTATTTCTTGTTAATTTGGGTGGAATAGTAAAAATAGAAAAAGAAAATGATAAATTCTTCTTGGGTTTTGATAACTAGGATGTTACATAGAGGTACAAGAGATTCGATAATTTGGTGTTAATTTGAGTATTAGATTTTGTGTGTGTTGGTATTAGTTTTTAAGCTTCTTGTCAAGCTAATAAAAGTGCTAGTGTCTTTATCAAAATGTTGAAAAGATAGAATTCATAGAAAAAATGTCACACTGTTTGAAGTAATAGAATATTATGAAATAATATGAACCTATATATAAGATTACTCGACCTGCTATTTACACCCCCTCGTTATTTGAAAATCCAATCAACTAATATTGTTTACCAATATTTGGAAATTTTTTGTGACAGTCACAAAACATGCCTGATAGAAGAACAATTCAACATGTTATGGTTGGTTAAGGATTGTTGTTTACCAATTAAGGTTAAGGATTCAAGTATTGATACCTCCCACTATCCCGTATAAAAAAATAAAAATAAAAATTCATGCCCTATAGAAAGGGGGGAAATTTTTTGTTAGTGTCAAGTGGTTTTATTTCAACTTGGAAAATTAGTACTGCTTCAAGATTCTTCATATTATTAGAGGTAAGTTTTCTTCCTTTGTTAGTGTAATTTCTTTGAGTATATTTGGGATTTTATTGCTTTAATTTATTGGATGGAGTATTTATGGATTTATTTGATTGATTTGAATGTAAAATTGCTGAAATTTCACGCTTGCTTTTTGGTAGAAGGTAGAATGAACATTTTTTCTTCCTCTATTAGTGTAATTTCTAATGTTTCACTCCAGTAGTTTGTTTCGAATTTAAGCTTTTATGAAATTGATTAGTGTTGGGCCCTAATTATTTTGTAAAGTGATTATTTTATTTAATTTGAAATTTACAGAATTCTATTTCAACGTTTGGATTTATGTAGTGGTAGTAGTTTTTGCCCTCATGGTAATGCAAATCACAGCGATCAAACATTTGAAAACTTAGAAATGAATCTTACATTTTCCAAAATTCATTAGAAGTAGACTTCTAATATATTTGGTTGTTGTTTTATTATTAAGTTTTAAGTTAGTAGTAGGAACAGATATAGGGTCTCCAGGCCCGAAAACCATTTTTTTTTTATTTTTTGGTCAAAAGGGTTTTTTTTTATGTGTAATTTTTTTTTTCGTGTATTAGTTTGGTTTGAAATTTTTTAGCCCGGTTTTGAATCCAATACTAAATCCGTCCCTTGTTAGCAATATGTTGCATACAATAATACACTAGTGGGTTTTATATTTTACGTTGATTTTGGGGGGCCTCACTTATGGAATTCGCCTCAGGCCTCGAAAGCCACAGGACCGGCCCTGGTCGCACCCCCTGATCGCGACCATCAAGTCGGGTAGAAGCACCGACCCATATCCCTGGAAGTACGTCTCGTACAGCCTACTGCTTCTCTCCATG
>NW_019265290.1:276844-276998 GCF_002742605.1 Olea europaea var. sylvestris
TGTCGTAGAATATCTTCGTGCTGATCATCGAGCAGCTCCAATACAGCAGTAAAACTCTCAAAGCTACTGTTCCAAGTAACTTTTCCCGACATCCGTCTCAACTCTGCATCTAAATGATACTCCATCCTGTAAAAATTCAAATGTTATAGCATTA
>NW_019265290.1:277355-330095 GCF_002742605.1 Olea europaea var. sylvestris
AAATTAAATAAATAATTACTTTACCTTTTTCTAAAATTTACACTATTCATATTATTTAAATAAATTTAAAAAAATAAATTAAAGATAATTTCATAAAAAAAATAGAATCAACATTGTTAAATTTACAATATTTGAATTATTAAATTATATAAAAGACAAATATAAAAATTAAATAAATAATTACTTTACCTTTTTTTAAAATTTAGACTATAGATATTATTTAAATAAATTTAAAAAATAAATTAAAGATAATTTCATAAAAAAATAGAATCAACATTGTTAAATTTACAATATTTGAATTATTAAATTATATAAAAGACAAATATAAAAATTAAATAAATTTGAAATAAAAAATTAAAGATAATTTCATAAAAATAATTTTAAAAAATAAATTAAAGATAATTTCATAAAAAAATAATCAACATTGTTAATTTTACAATATTTCAATTATTATATTATATTGACAATGATAAAAAAAAATTAAATAAGTAAATAATATAAATACTATTTAATCAACTAAAAAATTTAATTAATTACAAAAATTATAAAAAAAAATTAAAATTAAAATATTTTATCTGGGCGGTGAACCAACCCAGATGCCCGACTGTTAACAGTTTGGGCCGACTATTAACAGTCGGCCTGACTGTTAACAGTCGGTTTTAGGCGTTCCAACACCCGGTGGCTAGGAAACGGCCGGAAACCGCTGTTCCCGGCCACTGAGCTCCCAAAAAATGGCAAAAAATCTCATTTTTCACATTCCAACATGCCCATGGATCTAATTTCAACCAAAATTACTAAGGATGCTAACTATGAAAAAAAGCATTCGAACTGGAGTTTTGATCAGAAAACTAACCGGTTCTTTTACTTTCACTGTAGATGATGATCGTTGATTGCGACGTTGGTGTAACTCCGGTGGTCGGTCAGTCGGATTTCTGCACTGGTCGGTCGGTCGGTTCGGTCGGTGAGAGAATTATCAAACAGTCTGAAGGGTAAAATGGGAAAATACTGTGAAGTTTTCTTTTTAACTTAATTTGTTTTTTTTTAATTCATTTAATTGGTCAAAGGCCAATGTCAATTTTTGCTACAGTGTAAGGGTCATTTTTGTGTATTTCCTCAAGAAAATAGGACAATGGAGACAAAATTATCCAACCCTAGTTTTCTTCTCCATGTTCTTTCTTTCTCCGTTCTTTTTTTTATCTTCCCCTTTTACCCAAACGCTTCTTTTCCAATAATTACAGTCGTTCAGTCGGATCATCTGTTCAATCAGCAATCCAAGTTTCTTAAAATTTCCCAAATCACGAAAACCGGGGTTGGGTCATTTATACATCTAATTTAATCGGGTTTGGGTTAGCTGTGGCCTCGAGTGCTTTCACCGGATCCAGTTTTATTATTAAGAAGAAGGGTCTTCAGAGAGCCGGCGCCTCCGATTGTCGTGCCAGTAAGTATTATATTTTTGTTAATTTTAGGGTGACACTATTTACATCCACAGTAATTATTTTTTTAATCTTATGTAAATTTACCTGAAGAGACATGTATAAAATTAAATTAAAATATATCATTCTAAATTCATCCACTCATATTTATTTTTACTAAATTCTTTTGAACATTTTTATATTTTTTCAGAATTTGTGTTTACCTAAAATAGTAATTTTTTTTAAATTCTAATATTTTAGTAGGGATGAATATATAAAAACCATGGATGTAAATAGCCGTACCCTAATTTTATCTCCTTCATTTTTGTCGCCAATTGAAGAAAAAATTTCTGATTCTATTGCATTATTTTGTGGAAAAAAGGTGAATTTTGATGTTGTACCATTTGCTTCATTTATTATTAATTTTTTATTTTGATTCTGGATAGTAATATTTTTTCTGCAATTCATATTTTCTCCTTGTGAATAGTAGAAACTATTTTTCTCATTATATTTATATAATGAAGTTTTTTTTTTTTTATGTTGTACCATCTTCTTCAGTTTTTATACCTGATTCTGGAAATTTTTATGCAATGAAATAAAGAAATTAGCATATGCAGTTTCACTCCCTCTTCTTCCCTGTGAAAAAATCTCTATGAATTTTAATGATATTAATCCTTAATTTGTTTTGATTTATTTGTGGTCAGGATGAGAAGTGCCTATTTATATCTAATGGGTTAGTATTTTCTCCATTGCTATCGGTTAGATGGTGGTGATTCAATCAATCTGTCACTTCTCTATGATTATTCTTTCTTTCAAAATACACCTACCTAGGTTCGACCTTCCAAAGTGATGGTTATCTATTAATGTTTTAATTTTTGGGACAGTGACAATGCCACAAAGTTTATGTCCTTGGTTGATCGTCACATAACTATCTTCTTTCCCAAAAGTTGGTAAGCGTATTGGGGCAGGTTTATTTGTTTCGTAATGTTTGATTTCATAGTTAATACTCTTTTAAACTGGAGAAATGTCTGCATTTGATAATGTTGTTGGTGGAAAGCTGAAACTTAATGGGAAGGCTCTGGATGTAAAAGCTGGTGGAGTGAAGAAAAAGAAGAAGCAAAAGAAGCACCACGAGCAAATTTGTGGAATGTTAATGGGTAAGGTTGGGGCACATTATTTATTTTATTTATCTTTGTCCTTTTATGTTCTAAATTTATTTAACTACTACTCTTTGTACAAGTTGAGTAATGGTAACTCATGTAGACAGTGTACCCCAATCATTGGTTTGTTTAGTTGTTTAGTTGTGTCTGTTGAAGTTATTGGTGTGCCTATTTCATGAGTTATAACAACTAAATTGTGAGGACAATGTTTGGGGAAGGACAGTGGAGAAAAAATGCTTATTACATGTGTAAGTTTTTATGTAGTAGTTTCAACCTGTTAAGTGATAGTCTGTTCCTAGAAAATATATCAATTTTTTCTCTTTGTTTTAGTTGTCAATGTTATTTATGGCGTATGAATGAGTGTGATGAGGGAAAAGAATATATTATTTGCATGCATCTTATATTCTAGATTGATTTATAGACTTGGGATCATTAACATCAGATTTAGAACATCTGGTTGGGCCATTAAACTAGGTGCTGCCAATGAACTTATGCTATATACCCAAATCTTGAAATTCTTGGCCTATACTTGACATTCCTTCAACTTATTAAGATAAAGATTATGTGGGTTTGAAATGCATCCAGTAATATCTGTGCCTGCTAGAAAAAAAAAACAATAAATTCAGTGTCAGTCATCTTGAATTTAAGGTGCTGCACATTTACTGAGATTGCAGATAAATATCTTGGTTTAGTTCTTCGTAGAATCTGTCAAAGACACTGGAATCGGAATATACTTGGAAAATCTCATCCTCAAATAAATTTCCCTGGGGAAACTGTATGTTCATTTAGCTAGAGCAAGTTTGATTTGCTGATAGATTCTCGGGTTGTTGAAGTTGTAGACTTTGTTGATTAATATGATCACATACTTAGGGGCATCAACTTCTTATTTGTGTCTTTAAAATAGCTTTGTCCATTTCTGCTGATGGTGTATCCAATCATCATTTCAATAAGTTGGTTGTTCACGAAATAATTCTTTCGATTTAAAACTACCGCAAGTGTACGGTTCGTAACAAGTAATAAAGTGGATTTTTAAAAGTCCGAATATCGTCCCTCAGAGATTGAGTAGTTCAATTCTATTTAATCTAGTCTTAACCGAATCTAATTGAGTGAAAATGTGATCTAAGTGCAAAAAGTCCCAATTTCAACTAAAAACCCTAATTTCAATTGAAAACCCTAATTTCGAAATTTCTCTAATTAAACGACTTAAACACTCAAGTAAATGAAATTAAGCAAGTTTAAAAACTAATTTATTAAAATGAATAAAATTAAAGTCACTAGGATCACGAATCCCCAATTGAAGTTATAAAAACCCTAATTTCATAAAATTAATGATTCGATGAAAATTTGCCAATTCAATGTTCCTATTCTATCCAATATACTCTCTCGATATATATTAGACATATTCTTGTACACCACCAGCCTATATCTCTATGGATGATGCAAACATACAAGAATGCATGTAGTTTTGTGAACAATTTAAGAATTACATAAAGCATAGGGGTATATCTCTATCCCCTATCGGACCCTATGTTAATTTACACCTTATCGAACCTATTCCACTTCTCTCGAATGTAAGAAACAAGTCATCAATACTCACACAATCATTGGCCACTAATTGCGGAAGAAAATTAATGCATGTAAATCAATCAAAATATCCAACGAATCTTTATATCAAGTTCATGAAATATAGAATTAAAATAACAAACAACGGTTCATCGATCACCTAGTAATTAAAACCCTAGCCTAGAAGATTCATAATTACAGAAAACAAAACGAAATTAATGATTAGAAGGAATAACACCCTTATGGAAGTTCTTGAAATCTGAATTCTTGAACAAAACCTTGAAAACCCCTTTGAATCCTTGTGAAATCGGCTTCAAGTTTGTGTTCCTTGTCTCCAAAAGTTGTATTCTTCTTCTCCCTGGACGTTCTGCCCTTTTTCTGATGAATCTTGGCTTTTATATCATGTCCCCACGGAGCCCCCAAAGAGTTTCAATTAAAAACGGGATTTCAGAATTTTTTATCGACCTTAAAGCCATGCGGCCGCATGGTTCAATTTTTCAGCTCATTTGGATCCCTGCAATACCCTGTGCGGCCGCATGGTTATAAAATTTTTCCTCCGGACAGCTTTCAGTATTTTGGTCATAACTTTCTCTCCCGATCTTCGATTGAAGTGATTCAAAGTGCATTGGGAAGAAAACTCAAAGATGTACATTTTTGATAGAAATAGGCTTCCTCAAATTCTGATGTTTACTATGCCAAAAATGAATCTCAAGTAGAAATTCAAAATCACGAGCATAACTTTTTCGTCTGAAATTTGATACTTGATAATACTTCGACCATATTTCACCTCTTGACTCCTTTCCTCATCCGATTGAACTTTAACACTCTTGAATCTTCATTTCATTTCCCGTCTCATCTATGGATTATTTGCAACTTGGTCCTCGATCTATCGCTTTGTTCCGTTTTGGTCCTTTTTCGACTCTTTTCTTCTGAATTCGATCTTTTCCATAGAAACACCTACATAGCATGAATTTAACAAGATTAAGTCATAATTCGACTATTTTATCCATGTTTAAGTCATGTTCGTGAGCTAAATAAGTGTGTAAAAACACACTTATCATTGGTCTCCCAAAAATAGTGATAAATGGTTGCTGATTAGTAGTCTATAATTCTAATGTTAATGCTGTAGCATGGGAAAATATATGGCTCAGATGATGAGAAATGTTTGAAGTACATTTCGCATCTGATTCATTATGCATCAGCCCTTGAGCATAATAAACATGAATTTCCAACTTTTCCTTGTATGTTTTAGCATATCGTGCAGCTGGATGCTTTTGAACGTGGAAAACTTCATTTCAAGACTCGATTCTCGTCAAACAAAAAACTTGGTGAAAGTCCTAAAAATTTAGCATGTAAGGCGATTTTACATTTTCTATGTTAATGTCGATGAAGTTCAATTATTTTCCTTAGAAATGATTAAATTTGATATAGTTTACAGCATCTAATTGAATATATGACGGTGTTGGTGAATTGTTTCAAGGTTGAAAGTGGTTGGTGAATACTAGCTCCCGAGCTTTCTTTTTTTGAAAACATGGTGAAAGTCCTTTGTAGAGTTTCCAAGCTCGACTAATCAATTGTCACATGGCTAAGGTAGAGATTCATGACCTTATTTTGTAATCAGGATTTAAGTTTTCTACAACTCATATCAAATCCATATATTGTAATTGTGAGTTGAATTACAATAGTTATCTTTATGGCAATGATGCGAGTTTTATGTTTATTTTTATCGAGTAATGAAATTATTATCAAATTCCAGGACCAAAAAATATTTTTCATTTTTTTGGTTTAATTGAAATTTGTTATACAAATATAAAAAAAAAATATAAAATTGAGAAAAAGGTAAATTGACCTATAGCAACGGTCGGAGAATGTTGCAAAAAATAAGGATAAAGAATGGACAACATATGAAAAACGTTGCCAAAAATATTTGCAATGGTCATTGAACGTTGCCAAAACATTATCGTAACGCTCAGCAGATATTGCTAAAAGATTTTTTGCAACAATCAGTGAACATTGCTAAAAAAAAAAATTTTGCTACAGTCACTGAACGTTGCTAAAATGTTTTTTGCGACACTCGCTGAACGTTGCAAAAAACTAAAGGCAACGTTCTTTAGGAGTCTTTTGCAATGGTCAAAGAACGTTGCCATATCTCAAGACTCTAAAGCATCCCACAACATACACGTGAACAATGCAAAAGGTAATATGCAACATTTTTTGTCTGCTTTAAAAGGCAATTTTTGATATAGTGATTTTTAAGTAAAAAAGATATAGATATAGTACAAAGAAGTACAACTCATTCACACTCAAAAAATGACACATAATTGATAGCCTCCCTGCAAGTGTAACGAGTGTCAACCATTTTTAACCAAGATTAGTTTCATCTTGACTATTGACACTCTTTATTGGAAGTTAAAAACAAGAGAAGTGGAAATCATGAATCTCTAACAATTAATGTATAGCACAAAGCAAATATAGAGGAATAAAGAAGCATTCTTTTCTTTTCTATCTTTACCTTAGGAACATCTTTTGCATGCACATATATGACAATGAAAGAAAATCAATTTTATTCTAAACATCCCATGTGTTAATAAGCTAAATTAAAATTGAAATACAGCAAAGTTAAAAGTTGCATCTATTAAAGACAAACATAAAAGCGAGAGCAAAATTCAAAGGGGGAAAAAGGGGGGAAATTCATAATCCTGGTGTATTTGTTTACAACTATTCAAAAATCAAGTACATAGTTTGAAATTTCAAAATTCGGGTATATATTTATTAATTAAAAATATTTATTAAATAAAGATAATAAAGTCACAGTCACACGATTAATAGTTACAGATTCATAGTTATAGGTCACAAATTTATTTATTGATCACAGATTAAAATTTTTTTATAGGTCATAGATTATTTCGAGATCACAGATAAAAAATTTACAGGTCACAGACTATTTCGAGGTCAAATTAACTGGTCACTGATGTCAAATTCCTATGTCACACTTAAATAGTTGGTCACAAATAACTAAATGGTTGGTTACGTGCGTCAAATAGTGGTCAAATACCACCATTACCAACACTATCGCACTCTTACTACCATCACGGCTACTTGTGGCCACCCTCACCACGTTACCGTCGCTGCCACCATAATAGCACCATCACCAACAAATCGCCACCACCAGATCAAATAAAATGCCAAAAAAAAATCAAGACAACCACAGCCAACAACAACCATCTCCGTTGTTGGAGACCGCCACGACTGTCGCCAACAAACACACCAACAATACCAAACCCGCAACCTCACCAACACTACCAACATCACCACTACTAACACAAACGCCTCCATCGACGCCAAAAAACCACCATAACTGCCACCACCAAACCCACCAACAATACACAACCCACAACCTCACCACTATCTTCACCGCCAACAGGACCACCTCTTCTTTATGACCACAACATGCCATCATTGCACATCGATGCTACTTATAGACTGCAATGCCTATTGCATACAGTGGTGGTCCCAGTCCCATCGTTGCACCGAAATCCGAACATAGAACTCACAAGTACTGCCATATGAAGTTGCAATTGCACCAACCGTCGTCGCATTGTCATCATCGCTGAAGCGATGACTACAGCACTACCTACCAAAACTTCCACCACCGCTTTAGCATTAGCGCACACGATCTGAAGCAACACTCATATCATGGTCGGAGATTCTCTTCTAATGCTAGCGCCACCACTATTGAGAGAGAAGAGATATTAGGAAAAAGAAAAGATGTTGTGATGTGATCCAAGAGTCGAGCCCGACAAACACAAGTGCAGAACGAGACCCGTTGATAATCGAAGGCGGACCGATTACGCGTTCGAGAGCAAAGCGGGTGAAACAAGCAACGAGGTTGCTAGTTCAATCAACTATTGATGGGATGACGTTTGGGATGCAAAACAAGGAAACTTTCATGTTCTGGTCAAGAGTCGAATCAAAGTGGATCAACTCAATACAAGGGAACAAAGATGAAGGCTGAATGAGCAACCATGCGATCGCATGGTTGTAATCTGCATACGGCACACAGCCATGCAGGGAATTCCAGGTGGCAGTGCAATTGTGCCATGCGGTCGTAGCCCTTAACACCATGCGGTTGCATGGTACAAATTTTGGGCGAAAGTTTCCTTTTTCCGAATTTTCCTTATTTTGTTAGATTTTTAATTTTTGGAAGATTCTTGTAATCTTTGACTTATGATTCTCGAAATTTTACTAGATTTTAGGGTTTTGAGCAATTAGTATAAATAGGATATATCTCCTTCATTGTGATTTTTACAAGACACTTATACATAATTTGAGAGAATTTTAATAGAGAGACTATTATGCTTTCTTCTTCATTCTTCATTGATCGATTGGAACTTATCAAGGATTGTAATTCTTGTGGCATTCTATAACTCGGGTGCAAATCTTGGATTGTGTACTCAGGGGATCCTTCAAAGTAACGTTTTTGCTAGTTTTGTTGGTTTACTAATTTAGGGTTCAATCTCCAAACCTCTAATTTGGCTTTTATGGGTTATGGAACAATCTTGTTGTGGGTTTAATAGTCAACGCTGCTATGGGATTCGCATAAGTTGGTATCAGAGCGTAGGCTCCAATTAACATGGTATATCTTTTGTTTTCTTCGTTGAGTCTAGTTTTTAATTTTCAGCGTTTTTGTTAATTTTATTTCTTCGTTCTTTGTTCTTGGGTCATTTTTGTTCAATTTGTTGGTGGTTAACTTTTGTTATTGTTTTTGAATAAAAAAAGGAAAAGAAAGAAACCGATGAAAAAAAGAAACCGAGAAAAAGGCAACCAAAAAAAGAAACTATATTGTTATTTTGTTCAATTGCTACCAACATATTTTAATTCAATTCTCGAGTTAATTTCAACATTGAGTCAATTACTTTGCAAGTCTTTAGTCTCCATTAAATTAGTCGAGTCACGTTATTGTTTTTATCAATTTACGTTCCCTACTAGAGTTTCTTAATTCCATTACAAATTCTTTGAGTCTTTTTGGGTTTTACAATTTCTGATTTATATTCGGGTTAGAATTCCATGGGTTATTAAATCCTTTAAGTTCATTATTGATCTTTGGAGCGCTTGGAAGAAAGCACCGAGTGGTAAAAGGTAGAGTGGTGAGTTTAATAGAGGGAAAAAGCCAAAATTTGTGTGATTTTTGAGTGAAAATCGGTAAGCTAGAAAATTTATAGTTTTAGGATGTCAGAAAGAGAAGATTCAAATTTGAGCCAATATAGCAATCCCAACAATTTTTTTGATGATATGATACGACGTTTTGAAAGGGTGCTGGAAGATTTAAAGGAAAAAGTAGATACGCAGGCAGCTTGGATGGCACAAATAGGTCCAGCAATTGTTAATCTTAGTAAAGGGCAACCAGTTGAGGGGTCGAATGCTAGAGGATCGGATAGGCGAGAACTTTGGGAGGTAAGTCGTGAGGAGTATGATAGTGATATGCATGATTATGAGGCCAATGACGTTGACTTGGAAAAAAGAGAAATATGGGTGATAGGATAGAAAGGCAGGGTAGGCATAATGTTGGAGTTGATGTAGATGGTAATTTGGGAAATATTAAAATAATGATACTGCAATTTAAGTAGAAAAGTGACCGGGAGGCGTACTTAGAATGGGAAAGGAAGGTTGAATTGATTTTTGAGTGTCACAACTATTTGGAACAGAAAAAGGTGAAATTAGCGATTCTCGAATTATTGGCTATGCAATATCTTGGTGGGATCAGGTGGTTACTTTAGGCATGGAGGGAGACCAATTACTTATTGGGATGAGTTGCAGACGTTAATGAGAAAACAATTTGTTCCTAATCACTATTATAGTGAGATCCATGAAAGGTTGCAAAGCTTGTATCAAGGGTCAAAGAGTGTAGAAGATTACCATAAGGAAATGGAGATGCTTATGATTAGGGCGATGTAGTAGAGGATCGGGAAGCTACTATGTTACAATTCTTAAATGGGTTAAATAGTGAGATTACTAATGCAGTTGAATTGCAGTACTATGTAGAATTAGAGGATACGTTGCACGTTTCCATGAAGATGGAGAGGCAATTGAAGAGCAAGGGGACAACTAGGCAACCAATAGGTATTTTAGGTTCTAATTCATCTTGGAAACCAATGTGGGATAATAACAAAGGTGATAGGGCTGTACCTAAAGGTAGGAATGATTGGCAAAGGGGAAAAGACGAAAGCGCTTGCAAAATAATACTAAAATCGGAGTCGCAACCATCAAGAAGTAGAGACATCAAGTGCTTTAGATGTTTGGGGTTGGGGCACATCGCTTCGCAATGCCCAAATAAGAGGGCAATGGTGTTGTGGGATAAGAGAGAGGTAAGCAAAAGTGAAGGTGATTATGATGACATGCAGGCCTTGGAAGAGGTTAGTGATGGGGAAAATTTTGAAGGAGCCATTGGGGATTTACTTGCTGAAAGGAGAGATCTTACTACTCACATTAAGACGGATGACTTGGAGTTGCAACGGAAAAACATCTTCCACACTCGATGCCACGTGAAAAATATGGTATGTTGTGTAATTATTGATAGTGGTAGTTGCACAAATGTAGCTAGCGTAGAATTTGTAGAAAAGTTAAATTTAACATTGTTGAAGCATCCTAGGCCATATAAATTGCAATGGCTAAATGAAATTGGAGAAGTTAGGGTCAATAAAATGATGTTAATAAATATATCAATTGGTAGTTATCAGGACGAAGTAATATGTGATGTAGTACCGATACAAGCAGCGCATATCTTATTGGGGAGACCATGGCAATATGATAGGAAAGCTATGCATGATAGGTATAGAAATCGCTACAGTTTCTTCGAGGATGGTAGGACTATCACTCTTGTACCATTAACACTGACGCAAGTCCATGAAGACCAAATCAAGTTAAGGAATGAGGAAGAGAGGAGAGTGAGTTGAAAAAAGGGGAGAACTGTATAAACAAGAAAAATAGAGTGAAAATTGTAAGATCGTGAGCGAGAGAGAAAATTGTGAGGTGGCTATTAGAGAGAAAAAGAGAGAAGAGCCATAAGATAGAAAAGAAAGAGAGTCTTTCGAGAGAAAAGAAAAATCATGAGAGAATTTCTTTGCAAAAGAGAGTGAGTTGAGGAGGGTAATAATCGAGAGGAGAGAGATGTTTTTATTGTTGTACAAGAAAACACTCCTCCATTATGAGGAAGCTAACACCACCTCTCTAGTTTGGCTAAAATTGTTTTGCAGGAATTCCAAGACGTATTCTCGAAGGAAATACCGAGTGGATTGCCACCCATTCAGTGAATTGAACATCAAATTGAGTTCATACCTAGAGCAGTTATTCCGAATCAACTAGCTTATCGGAGTAATCTTGAGGAGACCAAGGAGCTTCAGAGGCAAGTGGAGGAGTTGATGGGAAAAGGCTATGTTCGGGAAAGCTTGAGTCCGTGTGCCGTTCCAGTGTTGTTGGTACCAAAGAAATATGGGACATGACGAATGTGCGTGGATTGCAAAGCCATCAACAATATTACGATAAAGTATCGTCACCCTATTCCTAGGTCAGATGATCTGTTAGATGAGTTGTATGGTGCATATGCTTTTAGTAAGATAGACCTTAAAAGTGGGTACCATCAAATTTGTGTGAGAGAAGGTGATGAATGGAAAACGGCATTTAAAACTAAATATGGTATATATGAATGGTTAGTTATACCTTTTGGACGCACAAATGCATCGAGCACTTTTATGTGCTTAATGAACCATGTTTTACGTGCTTTCATTGGAAAAATTTGTTGTAGTATACTTTGATGATATCTTAATCTATAACAAAAATCTTTATGAGCATGTGGGATATTTACGTTGTGTGCTGGTAGTATTAAGAAAGGAACAATTGTATGCTAACTTAAAAAAGTGTACATTTTGCATGAAAAAGCTATTAAAGTAGACGATGAGAAAATTAAAGCTATTAAAGATTGGCCTACATCTAAAAGCATAACTGAAGTTAGGAGTTTCCATGGATTGGCTAGTTTTTATAGGAGATTTGTAAAAAAACTTTAACACAATCACTACATCACTTACAGAGGTAGTTAAGAAAAATGTGGATTTTCGTTGGAGCGATGAACGGGAATATGAATTCAACACTATTAAGCAATGTTCTAAATAGCGTAATGCGTGGTGATGCTCGACCCCAAGCTAAGGGCTATGCGAGATTAAGCGAGGCAAATGCGTAAAAAAGTGTTAAAAAGAATTTTCTTATTTTAATATTATTTTTAATTTTTAATCAATAAAAAATTTATTTAATAATTATTAATTATACATACTAAACATCCAAAATAGATTTATAAAAACTTCATAAATTTTTTTCAAAATTTTCAACAAAAAGATAAGTTCCAAATTTAAACAAAAGTAGCATAAGAACTTAAATCCTATCCAACTCTTTATCAGACTCCTATTCAATATCATCATCTTCATCTAATTCATCCACCGTGTCGTCTGATACAAAATCCTCCTCGTCAAGCTCCCTCATATCATTCTGAGCATTTCTATCTCTTGATGAAGGTTGTAAGATTTTATTTTCCACCCAATCATACTCCTCCTCACAACCCTCAACAATCCAAGATTGTGCATTAGTTGCATCACTTTCTAATAGAGTCTCTATTTTGCCCTTTTTCTTCTTCATGTTTGCCAACCTTGCATTAAATTGGACATAAATCAGATTGTTTATCTTGGTAGTGTCAAGTCTATTCATCGCTCATTAGTAAGTAAAATGTAACAACCTAATAAATACTTACCCCTTCAAAAGAACTCCAATTTCTTTCACAACCGAATGAACTAGTAGTCAAACCAAGTATCCTTTTTGCCACGGTCTTCAAATTGGGTGTTTCATTCCCATAAAAATCCCACCAACTCACTAATAAATGAAAGTAAAAAGTAAGTTATTTAATATTTATAAAATCAGATATAAATTATTGATATGAGAGAGAGTAATATGTTAACATACCCGGTTTATAATTTTCATCATTGTTCTCACATGCACTTATTGCAAGCCTCCTTCCAAATGAACCTTCCTTTTGGACATATCTTTGCAACTCAATATTTATCACATGATGTTGCATTTGATCATTAGGAAAGAATTTCTCAACACAAGCAATCAAATTATTTATCATGAATGAATCATCTTTGATACATGGATTCTTGAAGAAATAGAATGGATTCAAAAAATAAGCCGTTGTATGAAGTGGACTATCAAGGCGACCTTTACTTTTAACATCAATAATGTCCAAGATTGGCCTATAATCACATTCCCTCTTCAATATGTTCGCAATGTCATCCTTTGCCTTTAGTAGCTCTCCATAAACAAAGCCTATTGAAGGCTTTTCTTCCCCATCAACAAGTCTAAGAACTTTCAATAGTGGAGTGAATACCTTCAAACACAAGTCTATCATGTTCCAAAAATCGTTCGGAACAATAATATCAAATGCCTCTTTTCCCTTTTTAGACTTAGACCATTTCATGTTATCCCATTCATTGCTAGTCATCATACTTCTCAACTCTTGTTTTTTATCAAGCAAGCTTTGCAATGTCAAGAACGAGGATGCAAATATAGTGACTCCTGGCCTAACTATCTCTCTTTTTGTGAACTTTCTCATCAATGCCAAAGTCTTGTGATGTGCATAAATGAAAATAGTGAATGATTTTCCCTTGTTAATCACTCCCTTGAAGTTGGGAAGTTTAGAGATTCCTTCAAGCATAAGGTTTAAAGTGTGAGTGGCACATGATGTCCAAAATATGTTAGGCCTTTGTAATTCTAACAATTTTGCGGTGGCCATATTATTGGAAGCAGTATCGGTTATAACTTGAACCACATTTTCAACCCCAACCTCTTTAATATAATCATTGACATAGTCAAATATATATTGACCTGTATGAGCATCATTTGAAGCTTCCTTTGAAGAAATAAATGTGGTCCCCAATTTACAATTAACACAAAAATTCATGATGCTTCTTCTTTTTCTATCACTCCAAGCATCAGTTATGATTGAACACCATTATTTTCCACTCTTCTTCTTGCTTCTTTAAAGTTTCTTTTGTCCTCTCCACCTCTCCCTTCAATAGTGGCTCCCTTAATTGGTACTGGAAAGGAGGAATGTAACTCGGTCCATATTGACCAAGAGCTTCAACAAATAATTTAAAACTATCATTATCAATGGCATTGGAAGGAACTCCGGCTTCATAAATCCACCTTGCTAAATATCAATGAACCTCTAATAACCTTTTTTTAGCTATTGCATCATTCATATTTTGTTGTCACAATTTCTTATTTGAACTCATGAAGTATCATTGACATTGATAGACCTTGCAAATTGATCCATAGGTCCCACATTAATAGGCCTTTTCCTAATCCCTCGTTCAATAATAGCAATTTCATCTTCTTCCTCACCTATTGTAGGCAAAGATATATTCACATCTTCCCTCAACTTAGCATCATTCAATATCTTCTCTATTTTTTTAGACTTTGTCCCTTGAATTGCCTCAACACACTTAGCTTTTTGTTCTTGACTTGCTTTAGGACATGATGCCACACCTCTTTCCTTTATCCCTGCTATGTGAAATTTATGCCTAGAAATTCCTCCCTTAGTAACCTTATCACATAATATGCATTCCACATTATTGAGATTGGATGTATCTACCAAAATCGTGGTTTCCTATCCAACATTTTCGGAATCCCTTTTGAGTTTACTAGCTTTTGATATGGTTGAAGAATCACTTTCTTCCATTGGTTCCTAAAAAATAGAAACCATATAAAATTTATAAAAATTGGGGTTCAATGTACTAAAAATTCATGAATCAATTCAATACTATAATGACCACAATTCACAAAAACACTAACAAATTCATGACACGTTTATCCACCTACCAATCCCATTTGATATGGAAAAAGAATTGGTAAAAATTAAAATTGATAGTGTACAGCAAACGGAAAACCCCACTGTGACTCCATTAACTCATTAGCCAGAACTTCATTAACTCTCTAGTCACTAGAGAAAACCCCACTATCTCTTCCATAATTCCATTAACTCATTAGCTACAGTGAAAATCAAGTACAATTAACATACAAAAAGTTTGTGTGCTAGCCCACAATTCTGTCACTCCCACCGTCCCACTTCAAGAACTCGCCCCCAACCTCTACTGACCTAGGTCTCTCTCTCTCTTTTCTCTCTCACACAAATGGGCCATAGCTATCAATTCTCAATTCTTCGATGTCCATCTTGATTGTAATGATTCATTCTAATTCCACACTAATATTTCAATTTGAAGATATTTTTGCCTCAAAGAAAATAAAAAAATCTACTAATTCTTCAACAAACAATGGTTTCCCATTTTTCGACAGACTTACCAGCATGTAGAAACTGAAAATTGCTTGTTGAAGTCGACCGACCAAGCAAGCAACTGTTGGAAGAGAGTACCGAGATGTTGGAGAGGAATTTTTGGGAGCTTCAGCCTTCAGTCGTCTCTTCTATTCTAGTGCTCTGAAAATTGGGCAAGTAAATGGTAATTCATTGAGTTTAAACTTTAAAAGAAGCGTAATTTTTTTAACAAAAAAAATGATAATGTGCGCCTTGACGCAATAATGAGCGCCAAGGCGTGAAATAATAATTTTTTAATAAAAAAATGATAATGCACGCCTTGGCGCAATTATGTGCGCCAAGGCGTGAAATAGCGATCAACACAAAACGTTGACCGCTAAATTACATGCCTTGACCCTTTGCTTAGCATTTTGCTTCCGCGTCGCACCTAGATGCGCCTTTTAGAACACTGCTATTAAGGATAAATTGTGTAAAACACCTGTTTTAGCGTTACTTTATTATAACAAAACTTTTAAGATTGAGTGTGATGCATCAGGGATAGGTATTGAAGCAGTTTTAATGCAGGACAAAAGATCGATAGCCTATTTTAGTGAGAAGTTAAGTGGAACTGCATTGAATTATCCAACATACGATAAGGAGCTATATTCGCTTATTCAGGCATGGGAGATTTAGCAGCATTATTTATGACCAAAGGAATTTGTTATTTACACTAATCACGAGTCATTGAAACACTTACGGGGTCAAGAAAAGTTGAACAAGAGGCATGCCAGATGGATGGAGTTTATTGAAACATATCCATACGTCATCAAATATAAGCAAGGTAAAGAAAACATAGTGGCATATGCGTTGTCTCGAAGGTATACATTGCTAACTTTTCTTGGTTCTAAATTGTTTGGTTTTGAACACATTAAGGCATTGTATGAAAATGATGTAGGTTTTTTTGAAATTTATGCTTCTTGTGATAAAAGGGCTATTGACAAATTCTTTAAACATGAGGGTCATTTATTTCGGGAAAATAAATTGTGCGTACCTAATTGTTCAATACGAGAGTTATTGGTGGGAGAGGCTTATAGTGGTGGACTTATGGGGTACTTTGGGATACAAAAGACCTTAGAGATGTTAGGTGAGCATTTCTATTGGCCTAAGATGAAAAGGGATGTTGAAAGAGTTTGTAGTCGATGTATAACTTGCAAACGTGCTAAGTCTCGAGTTTTACCTCAAGAACTATACACACCATTACCTATACCTAGTGAGCCTTGGGTTGATATTTCAATGAATTTTGTTTTGGGTTTACCTAGGACTAAGAAAGGACGGGATTTAATTTTTGTGGTGGTAGATAGTTTGGTAAAATGACGCACTTTATACCATGTCACAAAACCAACAATGCCACACATATAGTTGGCTTGTTCTTTAAGGAAGTAGTACGTGTGCATGGGATTCCAAAGAGTATAGTATTGGACAGGGACAATAAATTTTTAAGTCACTTTTGGCGAGTTTTGTGGGGTAAGTTAGGCACAAAATTGTTATTTTCTACAACCTGTCACCCACAAACCGATGGACAAACTGAAGTAGTCAATAGGACGATGATTCAATTGTTGCATACGGTAATTAACGAGAACTTGAAAAATTGGGAAGATTCTTTACCTTTCATTGAATTTGCTTATAATCGTGCTACTCATTCTACTACTTCGTTCACTCCGTTTGAAATTGTTTATGATTTTAATCAACTAACACCGTTAGATTTAATTCCATTACCTGTGAATGAATGAGGTAGTCTAGATGGTAAAAAGAAAGTAGAATTGGTGAAAACACTTCATGAGAAGGTAAAGTTGCAGATCGAAAACAAGAGCAAGCTTGTTGCGTCACAGGCAAACAAAGGGAGAAAAGGCGTGACATTTGAACCAGGAAATTGGGTTTGGGTGCACTTCAGGAAGGAGCATTTTTCGGATCAAAGGAAATCAACTCTTCAGCCACGAGGAGATGGTCCATTTCAAGTCATCGAGAAGATCAACGACAATGCTTACAAGCTAGATCTTCCAGGTGAGTATAATGTTTCAGTAACTTTTAATGTATCTGATCTCTCTCTCTCTCTTTCTCTTTGATGCAGGTTCAGATTCAAGGATGAATCCTTTTGAAGAGGGAGGGGATGATGTGATCCAGGAGTCGAGCTCGACAAAGATAAGTGCAGAACGAGACCCGTTGATAATCGAAGGTAGACCAATGACGTGATCGAGAACAAAGCGAGTGAAATAAGCGATGGGGTGCTAGTTCAATCAACTGTTGATGGGACGATGTTTGGGATGCAACACGAGGCAACTTTCATGTTCGGGTCGAGAGTCGAATCAAAGAGAATCAACTCAATACAAGCGGATGAAGATGGAGGCCGAATGAGCAACCATGCGGTTGCATGGTTGTAATGTGCATGCGGCCCACGCACCCATGTAGGGAATTCCAGGTGGCAATGGAATTGTGCCATGAGGTCATAGCCTTAACACCATATGGTCGCATGGTAAAAATTTTGGGTGAAAGTTTCCTTTTTCCAGATTTTCCTTATTTTGTTAAATTTTTAAGTTTTGTAAGATTCTTGTTTCTTTGACTTATAATTCTCGAAATTTTACTTGATTTTGTTACTTTGACTTATAATTCTCAAAATTTTACTAGATTTTAGGGTTTTTGGCAATTAGTATAAATAGGATATATCTCCTTCATTGTGATTTTTTTACAAGACATTTTATACATTATTTGAGAGAATTTTAATAGAGAGACTATTGTGCTTTCTTCTTCATTCTTCATTGATCGATTGGAACTTATTAAGGATTATAATTCTTGTGGTGTTCTATAACTCGGGTACGAGTCTTGAATTGTGTAATCAAGGGGTCCTTCACGCAACATTCTTGCTTGGTTTGTTGGTTCACTAGTTTGGGGCTCAATCTCTAAACCTCTAATTTGGCTTTTCTGGGTTGTGGAACAATCTTGCTGTGGGTTTCGTAGTCAACGCTGCTATGGGGTTCGCATCACGTTTCCCCTACTATCACTGCATTTGTTTAGAGAAAGAGAATAGAGATGGGGAAGTGGGCTGAAATTAGGGTTTGAAATTGGTGGATATATTTATTAATACCTGATTTATGAATAATAAAATTGACCCCTTGATTTTTGAATTCTAATCTATAAACACTTGGAATTTTGTAATTTCCTCAATTCAAAGCCTAGTTTAGAGAGGTTAAAACAATACATAGCCAAACCACCAATTATCCCTCAAAAAATCCTCCAAATAATAAATGAGTTAAGAGACAATATTGACATCTAGAAAGGGATAAATACTACTATAACTTACCTACCTGCTTGTTTTTATGAAATAGAACGTGTAGTTCAATATATATTGAGAAGTATGCATGGTAAATAATGACTTGGACAAGGTCGCAGAATTCGTTACCGCACGAAACACATCATCACCTTTTACTTCATGTGCCTGCCATGACAAATTACAAACTTTAGTTAATGTGATAATTAATACAAATTATCTCAGTTGGGTTGTGCAACCAATAGTTACGTATACATGCTTAGGTTTTCCCTCCTATATGATCAAGTAAACAATCTGACATGGAAAGTAACAGAAAAGGAAGAAAATGTAAGATAAAAGTTTCATGAACTCATTGGAACAAAGAAATCAACACAGGGAGAAACTAAATGAACTGACAAAGAATGACACAGAAAGAAATCAACAGATAAGTCAATCTTGTTGAATTCAAATTAGAGCTCCAAGAACTCTGCTTCATACCTCCAGCCAAATAGAAATGGTCTCGATTCCAATAAAGAGGCGTTGGCCATGAAGATGGTGTCTCCGTTCTTCACAGCCTGCAAAAGAGTTTAAATTAATGTAGCATCTGATTAATTGCTATAATAAAAAATAGAGTGCATTCATGCAACTGTAGAGCTAAACATCTGCCGAGTGAATTTACAATGGATGTTAAGTACCCTGAAAAACATAAACATTGAAAATGACAATTTTTAATGCTTTGGTCAAAATTAAGTCTTGAGTTTTACAAGAAAAATATGAAAAGTGAGGCACTAACATGTATCTCAATTCATACAAAAAATTGTGAGAATGCTATATCCTGGCAAAATAAGTGATAAATAACTACATGGGAGAGTATCTACAATAATTTCAACATTATAAGGATGAAGCATTTCTATTGAAGTAAATACATGTAGCTCTTTGACTTTTTCGATGTTATTCATAAACATTTGTGAAGCAATAGTACTACTGTGCTCAAACCCTTGCCATGTTATGAAACAAAGGAAACTCAAAAAAGAAAAAATAAATCAAATAATTATGCTTAAGGCTAGGAGCATTTAAATCATGAAGTGTTTGGCAAAGCTGATTGGCAGAACTTCGGAGGATGGTTCGTGGCCTTGATCAAGCTGTCAGAATAAACTTGTCTTCTGCCTTAAGTTTTATATCACCATGGTATCTAGCATAACCTGAAACAAGTTGATAATCAACTTGCACGTAGTTCAGTCGAAAAATAAATAGTCTTCATGTCTCTTATCTGTTTATACCAAAACCTTTAGTTTAATTTTGAATTTGCTAAGTCCAAATTTACAATTAACAATTTTCAAATTTTAATTGAAAATTTTCTTAGTCAAAATCAAGTTTTAGTTGAATTATATTAGGAGTTTATTGAGTTGTAATCAAAATCAAAATAGGATTTATTGAGTCCTACTTGTGGTAAAAATAGTTTGGGGTTGGTAATGTTGACCTATGGTTGACTTCACATTTTGATTATAACAAACAAACTACTTATCACTAACAATCGCATTTGAGTGATTATAGAAATTATGACAAAGCTTGATCAATTGAAGACAACAATATGAGCAAATGCAAGACGAGTTGAGTGACATGACAAATTCAAGACTTATACTTCATCAAGTTCCGACATTGAAGACATTAGATTTAGACTTCTTGAATTCAAGTGTAAAGTGTAAAATACTTTAATAATAGGCAATATCATTTGAAGCTCAAAATAAATCTTTATGCATGACGAAAGACAACATTTCAAATACTCTTACATGCTAAATTATTTTTCAAAGGTACAAATTTTATTGCATATTTGGAAATGACAAAAACCTTGAAAAATAAATATTAGAAATATTCCTAAAACGATCATGGACTTTTCCAAACGATAAAAAGATATTTTTTTACGAAAAATGATCGTACCGAACACGTCCGGTAAAGCAATTTTGTCCAATGGTCCGAATAATGACCGTTCTGATTTCTGACCAAAAACGGCTCATTGACCGTCCGGTAGGTATCGGACGTTCAATAGGTGTCATCTGGTAGGGCAGAAATTTTGACGATTTTACTGCTATAAATACCAGATCAGTTTGCATTCAATATACAACTTCTAAGAGCATTAAAGTGAGATTTTCTTGAGCTTAACTATTATATACTTTTTACTCATTACTTATCTTTATCAATCCATACTTGAAAAATCTTTGAAAATCATTTTATCAAAGTTCTTTTCATATCTAACACTTGAGCTGCATTCATTGCCATCCATTAAAGTGTTAGCCTATTTTTCTCTCATTATACTCAACTTTGAATATATTATTCATTGACAGAAAAGTTTCAAATTGTAAACTTAAACTTGTGAGTCGTGTTGAAGTCCTGTAAAGATCAACATTGTAAAAGGATCGGTGCTCCTTAATTGTAAGTCACCATAAGCATTGTAAGGGTTGGATTACACCATAAGTCAATCAAATATAGTGAAAAAGGCCTTACTCATTACGGAGAGCTTGCTAACGGGGGACGTAGATCGTGATTGGATCGAACCTCATTATTACATCGTTTGCACTCTTTTTTCCCTTCTTCTCATTACTCTTGCATTATCTTGTTTATTCATTATTTTGATAGTCATTTGCTTATATTTGCACTTATCTTCGAAAAAGTTTTAAATAATCAATTCACCCCCTCTTGGTTAGTTGTTCTTGGGCTTTCAATTGGTATCAGAGCTTGGTACTCTTTTTTTAAGATTCTACAATCTTGAGTAAAAGGCTAATCAAGTTTTTCAAAATATCGAGCGGCACTCTACAAACTTAACTCCTTTCTTTGATGGTACACATTATAACTATTGGAAGGCTCGGATGATGATCTATGTTCAATCTATTGATTACAATATTTGGGAAGTTATAGAATATGGTCCATATGTTCCCACTAAGACTATTAAAGTAGATGGTAGACCAAACCAAACTATTCCCAAATCTGGAGAAGAATATGATGATGAAGATAAGAGAAAACTATCATTAAATGCCAAGGCAAAAAATTTACTTTGTTGTGCACTTGATAGAAATGAATTTAATCGAATTAGTACATGTGATTCGGCATATGATATTTGTCATGCTGTTGAAGTTACTCATGTTGGCACAAGTAAAGTTAAGGAAACAAAGATAAATATGTTAGTTAAAGAATTTGAAAATTTCTTTATGAAACAAAATGAGCCTATTGTTGACATGATTACTCCTTTTATCGATATTATGAATAGTCTTAAAGATTTTGATTGTAAATTTACTAACGGTGAATTTGTGAGTAAAATGCTTAGGTCTGTATCAGAGGAATGGAGTCCGTTGAGGATGTTGATCGAAAATACTAAGGATGTAAATTTATATCTGTTGGAAGAGCTCTACGGCACATTAATGACCTATGAGCTAAATAATGCCAAGGTTAAGGAGAAAACAAGAAAATGCAAGGAGGAATCAAAGGAGCCTCCTAAACAACAAATTGCATTAAAATCAGCAATTGAAGAAGAAACATCAAATGAAAGCATGAGCAATGAAGAGTTTGATGATTTAGTTCTTCTTGTCAAAAAATGGAGAGGCTTGCACAATAATCGAATATTTCAAAAGAAAGAAGAAAGATAGAAACAAAAAGATTATTTGCTATGATTGTGACAAGCCGGGTTGCAAGAGAATTGAGTGTCCAAACAAAAAGAAAAATTTCAAGAAAAAGGCACCCCAAGTCACATGGGATGATAGCACGATGAAGAACAAAATGGGAATGATAGTCAAGATGAAGTGACAAATATGTGCTAAATGGCAATCGACGATGAGGTATGTTCTTATGATGGGCTTTCAAATTCATATGATGAAATACTTGAAAATTTTGAAAAACTTGCTTTGAATCATGCTATTCTTAAAAAGAAAACTCTATTTCAAGAGAAGAAATCAAGAAAATTTTGAAAAAACAAAAAGAGAATATTGACCATGATTTTTTGACAAAAGAAAACATTTCTATAAAAGAAAAGGTTAATGGTTTAACAAAAATTTTCCATAAGTTTACCAAAGGTAAGAGAAATTTTTTTTTTAATGCTCGTAGCCAAAAGTGCATTTTTGATAAAGGGGAAATTGGATACAAACCCTCTCTAAAACAAAAATCAGTCAAAAATATATTTGTTAAGGCTTCAAATACTTCATGTAGTTTTTGTAATAAAAGTGGACATGTTGCTTTTAATTGTGTAACTAAAAAGAAATTATTCTTGAGAACAAATACAAGTGGATACAAGAATCCACAAAAACTAACTATCAAGGACCTAAGTTTGTATTGGTACCAAAAGTCAAAACTTAATTTGTCTTTGTAGGTACCAAAGAAAATAAAAAGCAAATAGTTCTTGGATAGTGGATGCTCAAAGCATATGACCGGAAATCAATTATTATTATCAAACTTCCAAGAGAAGGATGAAGGCCATGTGACCTTTGGAGATAATGCCGAAGGTAAAATAATCGGCATTGAAAACATAGGTAACCACTCCTTGCCCTCTATCAAAAATGTTTTATTTGTTGATAACCTTAAACATAATTTACTAAACATTAGTCAATTATGTGACGAAGGATATAACATAAAATTCAATTCTACCAAATGCCTTATTAAGGATGCTATATCTAAAGAGGTGATTTTCATAGGAAGCCGAAGTAAAAATGTTTATATTATAAACATCGAATTTGAAAATAATGAAAAGTGTTTACTTAGTTTGAAAGAAGAATCATGGTTATGGCATAGAAGACTTGGACATGTAAACATGGATCTTCTTCCAAAAATTTCTTAAAATTGTTTTGTAAAAGATTTACCAAATTTAAAATTTGTGATGCTTGTCAATTTGGAAAACAAATCAAAACTTCTTTCAAATCAAAACTTTACACTTCAACTACAAAACCTTTAAAACTTCTCCATATGAATCTTTTTGGATCTTTTAGGACTGCTAGCTTAGGAGGTAAATATTATGCTAGTTATTGTCGATGATTTTTCAAGATTTACTTGTGTTATATTTTTAAGCTTAAAAGAAGAAGTTTTGAAAACTTTTGAACATTTTTGTAAGAAAGTTGAAAATGAAAAAGGCTATTCTATTATAACTATTAGAAGTGGCCATGGTGGGGAATTTGATAATGTTGTCTTTGATGATTTTTGTAAAGAACATGGATATGAACACAACTTTTTGGCTCCTAGAACACCTCAACAAAATGGTGTCGTACATTACAAGAAATGGCTCAGACTATGTTAAATGAAAATAATTTGCCTAAATATTTTTGGGCCGATGCCATTAATACCGCTTGCTACATCATTAATAGAGTTTTAGTAAGCAAAAATAAAACTAAAACTCCTTACGAGCTTTGGAAAAATAGAATTCCAAATATTAGTTATTTCAAAGTTTTTGGGTGTAAATGTTTTATTTTAAATACGAAAGACAATTTGGGAAAATTCGACTACAAAACCGTTGTTGGAATTTTCCTAGGATATTCATCGACTAGCAAAGCATATAGAGTTTTTAACAAACGAACTATAGTCGTTAAAGAATCCATGCATGTTACCTTTGATGAAACTAACTCATTTGATCGAGAGAAAGGTGGTGATGATGATGTAGGTTTGGAAGCCCCCTTTGAACAAATGAAAATTCAAGATCAAAATAAGGAGGCATGAAATGAAAAAAAATAGAAGAGTCAAATGCTCAAGAGAATGAAGAAAGACAAATTGAAGAACAAAGTGATCCCCCGTTGCCAAAAGAATGGAGGTTTGTTCCATCTTATCCCAAAGAGCTAATAATTGGCGATCCATCAAAAGGTGTCACTACTAGAACCTTTCATAAAAATCATTTTAGTAGTTGTGCATTTATTTCTCACATCGAACCTAAGAATTTCAAAGAAGCCGAGTTTGATGAGTTTTGGATTCTAGGGATGCAAGAAGAATTAAATTAATTTGAAAGAAACCATGTTTGGAACTTAGTCGCTAGACCAAACAATCAAACCGTTATTGAAACAAAATGGGTATTTAGAAACAAAAAAGATGAAAATGGAATAATTGTGCTAACAAGGCTAGATTAGTGGCCCAAGGTTAAAATCAAGAAGAAGGTATCGATTTTGAATAAATAGTTGTACCCGTAGCAAGATTGGAATCCATTCCTATGCTTATTGCATTTGCATGTTACAAAGGTTTTACACTTTATCAAATGAATGTTAAAAGTGCATTTTTAAATGACTTTATTCAAGAAGAAGTTTTTGTTGAGCAACCACCTGATTTTAAATATCACAAGTTTCTGGATCACGTATTTAAACTTAAAAAGTCTCTTTATGGTTTGAAACAAGCTCCTAGAGCCTGGTATGAACGTTTAAGCAAATTTCTTCTCTCAAATGGTTTTTCGATTGGAAAAGCGGATACTACACTTTTTGTAAAAAATCATAAGGATGACATGCTCATTGTTCAAATTTATGTTGACGATATCATTTTTGGTGCTACAAATGATCATCTTTGTGAAGATTTTTCAAATTGCATGAGTAAAGAATTTGAAATGAGCATGATGGGTGAATTAAAATTCTTTCTTGGACTTCAAATTAAACAAACAAAAGAAGGGATTTTCTTAAATCAAAATAAATACATATTAGACATGCTTAAGAAATTTGATATGCATGACATTAAACCTATGAACACTCCAATGAGCTCGTCCCTAAAGCTTGATAAAGATGAGCAAGGCACATACATGGATGTCACAAAATATCGAGGTATGATCGGATCTCTTCTTTATTTAATTGCTAGTAGGCCTGATATTATGTTTAGTGTTTGTTTATGTGCTCATTTTCAATCTAATCCTAAAGAATCACACTTAAAGGCCGTAAAAAGAATTTTTCGTTATGTAGGTGGAACTAGGACTTTAGGACTTTGGTATCCAAAAGTATTCACATTGACTTAATAAATTATTCGGATGTCGATTGGGCCGGATGTAATGTTGATCGTAAAAGCACGAGCGAAAATTATCACTTTTTAGGCTTTGCACTTGTATCTTGGTCTAGTAAGAAACAAAACTCTATTGCACTATCCACCGTCGAGGCAAAATACATTTTGGCTGCAAGTTGCTATGCACAAAGACTTTGGATGAAACAAATTCTATGTGATTATCATTTGACTAATGATCATGTGCCCGTCTTATGTGATAATACTGGTACCATAAATTTGTCTAAAAATCCTGTCTTACATTCACGAACTAAGCATATTGAGATTCAACACCATTTTCTTCATGATCACGTACAAAAGGAGATATAGAATTAGAATTTATCAAGACTGAGGACCAATTCGTTGATATTTTTACTAAACCTCTCGCACAAGAATGTTTTTCATATATTCGAAGAGGATTGGGGATTATCGATGAAAATGAAGTGAACGAAGTTTGAAAATTTTTATGTTTTTTTTTTAATTTTTAAATTTTACGTCACAAATATTGACCTTTAAAAAAAAGGTGGAAGCAAAAAAACCTACTAGATCGTCCGGTACATACCGGACAAGCCTATAGGACGATCCGATACCAAGCCTTCTTTGACAGCAAAATCTTTTATCGTAGCAAACGAATCCGGTACCTATATCGGACGTCTGATAGAACGAAATTTCTTTTAAAATGCGAACTGAAGCACTTCTCTCTCATTTTCTTCCTCCTTTCTCAACTTTCTCTGCCTCAAATCCTTCCTCCAAACTCAAATTTACTTCACACCATATCATTTCTTCCATTAAACCACAATTTCATGACTTCTCCACCTTAATTTATCCGAAAACCTACACATAATCTCCTAATTTGCAGTGTTTTTTCCCAAATCCAAGCCCTAATTTCAAAATTTTCAAAACTTTTCAAATTCTTCCCATGACGGGCACTAAGAGGATTGGCAAGAGGTTGAAGCAGATGGCTAGACACTCTCCATCCCCTTCTTCGGACGAAGATGCGAATTTGGAGACTGAGGTGGCAGGGAATCCCTTTGAGAAATCCACCGTTCTATTAGGTAAAAACATTGATTTTTTGGATTTTTCTATTGAAGCCCTGCTTTTCATATTGAGGAATTTTTTGAAAATATGGGATGGACTTCGGTATGTACTTTAGAAGAAAATACCTACCCCCAACTTATGAAGGATTTTTACAAAAAGATGGTTATTACTCCCGGTTTGGATAGAATATCTTGTTTAGTTAAAAATGTGCATGTCACCATTGATAAAGCTCTAATTAGACAACTTCTTCATCTTGAACCATGTGATATCCAAGTGTTTGCTTATAAAGCACATTCGAATAGGGATAGTTACAACTCAAGTGATGCATGCCGTCGTGTGACGGGAAAAGATTTTGAAAATTTTACCAAAATTAGAGCTAATCAACTCACCCTACCTTGTAAAGTGTTGCAAAATATCATTGCAAATGTTATTCTGCCAAGGAAAGGGCATCGGGATGAAGTTAATTATTTTGACATATTTATTCTTGATTCTTTCCTTGTTGGTCGTAAATTAGTTTTTTTGACTATTGCCTTAGGTCTTATGAAACTTATCCACACTTCCCGTTATGCCAAAGCTTTGCCTTACAGAATGCTTTTAACAAAAAAATTTAAACACTTCAATGTCCCTCTTGATGGTGAATCCGTTATAAAACCTCACCCCACTGATGCCATCAATATTCAAACTCTCAAATGGATGAAGATTTATAAAACACAAGGCCAATGGGTGGCTTGCACCAAAGGGTTCTAACCCACCTCGGGTCCATCTACACTACCTTTCGAAGTGCAAGAAAAAGCAAATGACAATGTTCCATTACCTTCGCATCTACCTTCCATTCAACCCTCGGGTGGATCTTCCTATCATCGTGGTTTCACTTTCACCAAGGATCATTACAACCTTCTCAATGGGCGCCTCGACTCACTCACTTCATCAATTCATCAAATTCAAGCTCGACAGGACGCCATTCTTGCACAACAGGCAAAGATGCACGCTCAGCAGAACGCCTTCTTTGAATACTTCTACGTACAGTTTCCTCCGCCGCCTCCTTCGGCGCCTTAGTACTTGTCTTTGAAGTCTTTCCCTTATCAAATCTACTTTGATGCTTTTAAACGCTCATCTTGATATTTTTGACTTGTGAAGTTATATTTTGATGCTTTGTCTTCTACTTAATGACAATGCCTATGGTAATGCTTGATATACTTACATTTTTTTTTTCAATTGTTCATTTTCGCTTATGCCAAAAGGGGAAAATTATTTTGAGATGATAATATGCATTTTTGTACATGAAAGGGGGAATACATGTATGAACGATAGGGGAAATTATTCGTTAGCATGTGCTTTTCAATTATCAACATTCCTATATATTATCTCTTGTTTGTCATAATCAAAAAGGGGAAAATTGTTGACCTATGGTTGACTTCACGTTTTGATTATAACAAACAAACTACTTACTCACTAACAATCGCATTTGAGTGATTATAGAAATTATGACAAAGCTTGATCAATTGAAGACGACAATATGAGCAAATGCAAGACGAGTCGAGTGGAATTGACAAATTCAAGACTTATACTTCGTCAAGTTCTGACATTGAAGACATTAGATTTAGACTTCTTGAATTCAAGTGCAAAGGTAAAACGTTTGAATAATTGGCAACGTCATTTGAAGCTCAAAATAAATCTTTATGCATGATGAAAGACAACGTTTCAAATACTCTTACATGCTAAATTATTTTTCAAAGGTACAAATTTTATTGCATATTCGGAAATGACAAAAGCCTTGAAAAATATGTATTAGAAATATCCCTCAAATGATCATGGACTTTTCCAAACGATAAAAGATATATTTTATGAAAAATGATCGTACCGAACGCGTCCGGTATTTCTAGCGAACATCCGATAAAGCAGTTTTTGTCCAATGGTCCAAATAATGACCATTCTGATTTCTAACCAAAAATGGCTCGTTGACTGTTCGGTAGGTATTGGATGTCCAATAGGGGTCATCCGGTAGGACAGAAATTTTGATGGTTTTACTACTATAAATATCAGATCAGTTTGCATTCAATATACAACTTCTAAGAGCATTAAAGTGAGATTTTCTTGAGCTTAACTATTATATACTTCTTACTCATTATTCATCTTTATCAATCTATACTTGAAAAACCTTTTATTGATTTAACCTTTGAAAATCATTTTATCAAAGTTCTTTTCATATATAACACTTGAGCTTCATTCATTGCCATCCATTAAAGTCTTAGCCTATTTTTCTCTCATTATACTCAACTTTGAATATATTATTCATTTAGAGAAAAGTTTCAAATTGTAAACTTAAACTTGTGGGTCGTGTTGAAGTCCCGTAAAGATTAACATTGTGAAAGGATCGGTGCTCCTTGGTTGTAAATCACCGGAAGCATTGTAAGGGTTGGATTGCACCATAAATCAATCAAATATAGTGAAACATGCATTGCTCGTGACGGAGAGCTTAGTAACGGGGGACGTAAATCGTGATTGGATCGAACCTCCTTATTACATCGTTTGCACTCTCTTTTCCCTTCCTCTCATTACTCTTGTATTATCTTGTTTATTCATTGTTTTGATAGTTATTTGCTTATATTTGCACTTATCTTCGAAAAAGTTTTAAATAACCAATTCACCCCCTCCTGGTTAGTAATTCTTGGGCTCTCAGGTAATATAGTCCTTGAATGAGTCAAAGATATTCAAAAGGATCACATATAATTAATGGAAGGAAATTAGAAATCAAAGGAGTGTCAAAGTGTTGCACAAATTTTGCTTCAAACTCTCAATCACAAGTTGCAACACATTTTTGCACATAGAAAATATTCGAATTTGGAAGATATTATTCCAAAAGAATTGTAGCTCTTTCAGTTATCTTTCCAACACACTTTGAATCACCTCAATTTGACATTGAAAGAGGATGTTATGATGAAAATACTAACCACTACTCAAGGACAGCTTGTTGGCCACGAGCCTGGGCACTCAAGTGATGGTTCAACAATCAACTCTTCGAGTTTGTGTGAAACACTGGTTTTTCAGTCAATTTTCATCACAAAACACCTCCATTATAAATATATAGCCCCATGAGCATCCCAAAGGTGTGTTGTATCATTATTTCACATTAAAGATCACATTATTGAAGATCAAACACACATTCTTTGATTTATTGATTCAACCTCAAAATTCATTATTTTATATAGTTGTTACCAAACATTTTTCCATCATTGGTTAAGCCTTGAATCAAGTCAAGAGATTACACGTTGAAGATTATACCCTTATTCTAATATCTCTTGCCTCAGCCATATATCAAAACACAGAAAGATCTTTGATGAAGTACCAAAATAAGCCTTACCTTCTCCAATTAACCTTCAGAGTTCTCAAGTTTTGGAAAAGAGGGACTTGGAGTTCCGGCGCTCAAGAATGAGGTTCATTGTTGATCCATATGGAAAGAATAGTAACTTGGAGATCTAAGAGAAGTGGGGACGTGCACAACTAAAGGAATACCTCAATGATTTATAAATTAGGTGGTCAGAGTCAGTTAAGATTTAGCAGTGTTTGAACTAATTGAAAGTTAACTATTTTGGTGGATTTTATTGGCAAGCTTGTGAAGAATTTTCAAAGGGTTTTTCCTCCGTGATCATATTTGGTGTTATTCATTACTTTTTTTTTATTTGATAGACACAGAGGTTTAATTCAATTAATTAAACTTAATCATCTAGATAACAATTAATAAGTAACTTGCTACTTTTAATTGTTTAATTTCGCATACATCTGCTAATTATTGATTTTAATTATGAAATTTCAAAATTTATATTCATAATTACTACAAGCCTTAACACATAACCATAAAATAGGAAAACTGTAACTCTATGTGGAGTTGGAAGTCATGTTGTACGTTGACTGGGTTAAATAGGGAAATTGCTAATGCCGTTGAATTGCAACACTATGTGGATTTGGAGGACATGTTGCACATTGCCATGAAGGTGGAGAGACAAATGAAGAGGAAGTCATGTTGTACGTTGAATTTAAATAGGGAAATTGCTAATGCCGTTGAATTGCAACACTATGTGGATTTAGAGGACATGTTACACATTGCCATGAAGGTGGAGAGACAAATGAAGAGGACGGGGACAGCTAGGCAACAATTAGGTTCTTCGATTTCTAATCCATCTTGAAAGTCGAGGTGGGATAACATCAAAAAAGGGAATGGGGCTATACTTAAAGGTAAGAGTGATTGGCAAAAAAGCAAGGAGGATGGCGCTAGCAAAACAATACCAAAATCGGAGTCGCAACCATCCAGGAGTGGAGACATCAAGTGCTTTAGGTGCTTGGGGTCGGGGCACATTGCTTCGTAATGTCAAAATAAAAGGGCAATGGTGTTGCGGGATAATGGAGAGGTGGTGAACGAAAGTGAAGGCGAATATGATGACATGTCCGCATTGGAAGAGGTTAGTGATGGTGAAAATTTTGAAGGAGTTGTTGTGGATTTACTTGTCGCAAGGAGAGTTCTTACTACTCACATCAAGGCAGATGACTTGAAGTTGCAGTCGGACAACATCTTCCATACTCAATGCCACGTTAACAATACAGTATGTAGTGTAATTATTAGTAGTGGTAGTTGCACAAATGTCGCTAGTGTAGCACTTGTAGAGAAGTTAAATTTAACATTGTTGAAATATCCTAGGCCATATAAATTGCAATGGTTAAATGAAAGTGGAGAAGTTAGGGTTAATAGAAGTGTGTTAATAAATCTATCAATTGGTAGTTATCAGGGCGAAGTAATGTGTGATGTGGTACCGATGCAAATAGGGCATATTTTATTGGGGAGACCATGGCAATATGATAGGAAGGCTATGCATGATGGGTAAAAAAATTGCTACAATTTCGTCAAGGATGGGAGGTCTGTTAATCTTGTACCATTACCACCGACGCAAGTCCATGAGGACCAAATTAAATTAAGGAATGAGGAAGAGAAGAGAGTAAGTGAGTTAGAAAAAATGAGAGATATGTATGAGCGAGAGAAACAAAGAGAAAACTGTGAGAAAGAGAACCGTGAGATAGTAAGCAAGAAAGAAAATTGTGAGGTAACTATTAGAGAGAAAAAGAGAGAGGAGCCACATTTGAGAAAAGAAAGAGAGTCTTCCGGGAGAAAAGAAAAATCACGAGCAAATTCCTTTGCAAAAGGAAGTGAGTTGAGGAGGGCAATAATCGAGAGGAGAGAAAGACGTTTTTACTGTTGAGGAAGCTAACACCCCCTCCCTAGTTTGGCTAAACCTGTTTTACAGAAATTCCAAGACGTATTTCCGGAGGACATACCGAGTGGATTACCACCTATCGAGAAATCGAACTTCAAATTGATTTCATACTGGGAGCAGTTATTCCGAATCGACCAGCTTATCAAAGTAATCATGAGGAGACAGAGGAGCTTCAGAAGCAAGTGGAGGAATAGAATGGAAAAGGCTATGTAAGGGAGAGTATGAGTCCATCTACCATTCCAGTGTTACTAATGCCAAAGAAAGATGTGGCATGGCGAATGTGCGTGGATTGCAGAGCCATCAAAAATATAATGGTAAAGTATCATCACCGTATTCTAAGGTTGGATGATATGTTAGATGAATTGCATGGTGCTTGTACTTTTAGTAAAATAGATCTTAAAAGTAGGTACCATCAAATTCAGATACGGGAAGGTGATGAATGGAAAACGGCATTTAAAACTAAGTATGGTTTATATGATTGGTTAGTTATGCCATTTGGACTCACAAATACACCGAGCACTTTTATGCACTTAATGAACCATGTTTTACGTGCTTTCATTGAAAAATTTGTTGCAGTATATTTTGACGACATTCTAATCTATAGCAAAAATCTTGATGAGCATGTGGGACATTTAAGTTGTGTGCTTGCAGTATTAAGAAATGAACAATTGTATGCTAACTTTAGAAAGTATACATTTTGCATGGAAAAAGTGGTATTTCTAGGATTTGTAATTAGCGCTAATGGGGTATAAGTGGACGATGAGAAAATTTAAGCTTTAAAGATTGGCCTACACCAAAAAGCATAATTGAAGTTAGGAACTTTCATGGATTGGTTAGTTTTTATAGGAGATTTGTAAAAGATTTTAGTTAGGGCTGGACAAAACTCCCGAACCGAACCGACTGAACCGAACCCGACGGTTCTTCTCAAGTTAAATATCCGAACGGGTATTTGAATCAAGAACCGACGGGTATGGTTCGGTTCTAGGCCAAGACCCGAAGAAACGAATAAGAACCGAATCTCCGTAATTTTTTAAATTAATTTATTTTAAATAAGTAAAATTATTTTATTTTTTCTAATATAAATTTATTAACTAGTTAATTTAGTTCAAACCACAAAATATGATTTTTCTATTTCTAATATTCACTTCAAAATCGACTTAATCAAATTGACCTCAATTTTATTTAAATCTGTTATTCTACTGTAGTATCGTTTCTATCGGAGAAAATCGAATTAAAACTCTACAACATCTCTCTTAATTATTTTGAGCTCGCTATATTTCTTTTTCTGTAATTTTAATAATCAAATTTATGAAGAATTCAGTAAAGAAAGGCGTAAAACACATAAGATTGAACTACGTTACTTTGTAAGAGCTAATATGAAATATATCATTAATTAAATTAACGTAACTTTGTATACATCAAAAAATTTAATTATAATACGGAATCGAATGAAATCGAACCGGACCGAACCGAACGGAATGGAACCAAACTCGAACGGTTCTGTAATTAAATTTGGACCCGACGGTTCCATTTACTAAATACCCGAAAATTTCGGGTCGATTCACTTCTCATTAGAACCAAACCGAACCATGTCCAGCCCTAATTTTAGCACAATTACTACACCACTTACAGAGGTCGTTAAGAAAAGTGTGGATTTTCATTGGGTTGATGAACACACTACAAAAAAAAAAAAAGAGGCTCCCGTGACCATTTTTTTGGTCACTAAAGGTCCATTTTTGGTTGCTACAGAACTACAGCTACTAAATAATTGTGGTCGCCAACTGGTCGCTAATAGACCGTCGGTGAAACATTACAGCGACCAACTAGACGTGGTTGCTGGATATATATACTACAGTGACCAATATTTGGTCGCTCAAATGGGAAACCATGGTCGCTGGTAAGCATAAAAATGGGAGTGACCGTCCTTTGCAACCAACTCCGTGGTCGAGGAAGGCATTATATTTGGTTGCTAAATGTCTATAGTGACCTAGTGTTCGTGGTCGCCAATCCACCATCTATAAAGGTATTTAGTGACCAATGGAAGTGGTTGGTGAATGGTAGAGATTTACCGACCAAGTAATGGTCGCTAAAGGACTAGATTTCACCACAAAATTCATCCTTTTGCAACCAATATTTGGTCGGTAAAACGCAAGTGGTAACCATTCAACAACCAAAAAAATGGTCGGTAAAGGGATTGGTTAAATTTGCATCCTATCACGACCAAATGTTGGTCGGTTAATGAATTAGCGAGGAAAAAAAAAACTTTTGCCATATCACAACAATCAATATTTGGTCGATGAAAAGACAAATAAACCAATATTTGGTTCTATGACAATTAAAGCACAAAAGAACATAAGAAGAAGAAATTAACAAACAATAACTACAAAAGAATAATTGCAATTGCATATAAAAGAATTACAAATAGTCATTACATAACTTTAAATGTCCTACAATTAATTACAAAATATGTCATGCACCCTAATAAAAAATGAGTCTACACTTTAAACACAAATGGTGTACAATAAACAAAAAGTAAGCGATTCTTTCATCATCTTGCATCATAAGCATCCCAATGATCACTAAACCCACAAGATAACCGTTCTAGAAGAATGTGCAGGGCACCCTTTGTATATCAGAGGCGCTTAAAAAATTTTGTCTTTAGGCTCCGACTTTGAAATTTTTCCGTGAGCTTCAGATGTTCGCTGTTTCCAACCAAAAATAAAAAATAAAAAATGCACAAGTGATGATATCACCAAGAAAGGGGAAAAAAACAAAGTAATGATAAGAGATCATTAAAGTGTTGCCATATTCATAAGAAAAACAAGAGGGAAAAAAAAAAGTATTCATCAATAAAAAGAGCTGAACTTTAATCTCATGTTCACTTGTAATTCCATGTTTTAGCACTTTCAATCCAAGTATAAATTGCTGCTTATAGCAGTTGGTTAAGATTGAAATAATATCAAGCGAAGCAGAAATGGGGGTCACAAAAAAATAATAATCTCACAGGATAAGATGTAGAAAACATCATCTCTGAAATAAAGGACATTTTCAATCACTTGGCAACTCGTTCTTCACATGATACATAAATTTGTTCCAACAAATCAAATTCTTCATTCTAGCAAACAACTAAGATGTCATAAAACCACAACTTAACAGGTATTCAATCACTTAACTTTTCTCTGAATTCAGAAAGAACAAGTGATTGCCTTCAACGTATGTCATCCTTAACTGAGGTGCTGAAGTTGAAAAATGTGAAAGGACTCTACACATGACTGTACGCAGTTAAAATAGTGTTTGGAAGGACACTCAGCTATCCTTGTCCACGAGATTATAGAAAGTTTAAGTAATAATGATCTTAGATTTAACAGTTGATAGGACCTAGACTTGGGAACTCTGAGGTCCTAATTCTAAAAGCATCCTTAATATCCCCTTATGGAGCTCTAAATAATAGTCACCAAAGAACATCTGCCAGAGAATGGATGAAAGTTTGTGTCATGCAAACTGAAAATCCCACAAATTAGCTATGAAAAACCAAGAGTGGATAAGGGCAACTAAAACCCTAGTAAGCTATATTATCAAATCTACTCCCCACAAAATAGTTTTAAAATCTTGCATTTAGCTGATTCCTGAATGCTTGGGTGTAACTTAACTAATAATCTCCATACCTTCCTGCATTTGGTTCCTCGACAAACGGACAGTAGGACCTTGGATCATAGTCTGAGTTTTTCGGATCACTTATTCTTATTGCTTAAATTTGTTTGTCACGAAAAATGAGGGTCAATTTTTACTTCATTCTAGAAAAACTAGGATCTTGTAAACGAATGTTAAATATGAGAATATTGATACCATTTTTCCCTGAGTTGAAGACCATGCACGTTGTCAGCAACCACCACTTAACAGGTTCATTGTTGGCCTCAGGAATGGGCTCTGACTTTTTATATGGTTGCACATTACCGTAGTTCATAACTAATAAAACAGTAGTTATTAGTTAATTGCTGCCAGGAAAATATGTACAAAAATGAAATGCTTGGCCCATGCTGAAGAATGATAGTTTACCGTAAAGTCCACGACCCATGCTGCAATCTGATCAACATTTGGCTTTAGATATTTCTTTCCATCATTTGTTTGTATGATTATCAAAGGAACCTGATCGTCCTTAATTCCAAAAATGCTGTTCATAGAAACCAGCAATATGACAAGTTAGTAATGAAATGTAAGCAAAATAGCAAGTTAACCAACCGGAAGAAAAATATGTACATTAAACCTGGAAAGCACCTTGACTACCATAGGTCCAAATTTTTGAACTTGCCATATTTTCCTTATAACTTCAGTAATATAATCACAATACTACGGCACCAACCGATGGAGGTGGTGGAGGTGGAGGTGGCGGAGGCGGATCATTAGTCGGCCCAGTAGAAGGATGCTGACTCACGTCCATTCGTGCAATAATACTCTGGATAAGTAAAGCTTGTTGCTCGAGGCGCTATGTAAGCTGGCTAATAAGATTATCCTTGTCCTTATCATTCTGAGTAAGAAGTTCCAACTGTTCCGTTTTGTCCTTATCCTTCTGAGTAAGAAGTTCCAACAGTTCTATAACTTTGGAAGGAGCTTTCCTTGTGTTGATATATGACTTGTGCGGAGCAGGCCCAATACCAGAAATAGTTCCAGCACTCCTACCAATAACTTGAGCGCGTATTGCTGTTTCATCCATGATGGATGCATGATCCTCTAACTGTAATTGTGATTGTTGCAACTCTACCATCTCTTTCTGCCATAAAAAATCAAAATGTTATCAAAATAAATAATATTTATTATAAAATACATTAGTGTTACAGGTAATATATCTTACGTAATGCGACTCGACTAGTTGGTTATCCCGTCCTTTTGCTGTTGAATGCATCCTCCTAAATAATTCGATGGGACCAACTGGTTCTTCCTGTGTAGACTAAGAAATATGAAAAAATAAAACTTTATTAATCATCATAATAATGGAGCAAAATTACATCATAAGAAACAAAAACACATACTCGAAAATGGCTTTGAATTTGTCAGGTAAATGCACAAAATAAACACATAAGACAGTAGTGATTTTAATTACCAGTGCTTCCCTAGTTGCAACGAAAGATATTGTCCCACCATGATGATTATATGGAATTTTTGCTCGGTTACGTGTCGCGGCTGCAGAGCGCTTCTATAAAACATAACACCATAAATTAATTAATTAGGTAATACATTCATCCAACTTACTGAACAACATCATAAAGTAATATTGAAATGCTTTAATACCAGAAACCCCTCGCTTTCGAAGTGTGCACACATCCACTCCCAATCATCTTGTGTTTTAACGATAGACGGCTTATGTTGTATTGGATCCTTTCCCTCTAGCTTCAATTCTTTGTATTTTTTATGACATGTACTTCGATGTTCTTTGTACCTTTCACGACAATGTCTTTCAACAATTTCGAACATTTGTCCATCATTTAAATCAACATCAAATTTTTCTTGCAGACGCCTATGGGCAAGTTCCTTGTCATGAGGAGTTGCTGCACTCCAACCAGTCAAGCGCTGAGAAACGACATTCTGCATGATTATGCCAATTTCATTAGCAAACAGAGAGGAGTTCACACCAAACGTGCGCATATCTCCCTCTTTAGCTTGTACAATAAGCTTTTGCTTACACCTATCCATTATTTTTTGTGAAGCCAGTCTACGACTAAGTCCACGCATTCTTTTACGAGGAAGAGCTAAAACATATTTAAAGAAAATTAAAGTTAAAGGAAAAGCAAGAATCATTTTACAATATATTCAGCTTGCATTAAATTCATACCATTGGATGCCTCATGGGCAGGAGTCGATTGAGCTATCGTGTTTACACCAGAATGGGTTGTTGAAGGTGCTGAAACGGGAAGAGGTGATGGAATAGACTGCTGCCCTTGTTCGTGATGAGATGGGCTTCGATTACTGGAGTTTTGAGGAGCAGCAGATGCTATAGGTGGGATGTGCTTAAACTTTCTTTTTGGCGGCATCTATATATGCAGGAACAAAACAACAATTAGAAGACGAAAATTGCAGATTTCTGCTGTTTTAGATTTCTGCAAGAATGATGGACAATCCTAGTCTAAAAAGAAGAAATCATACTGTAATAGTGAACATCAATAGACTTGGCATAAACCCAAGATACAGGTATACAAAACAAGAGAGGAAGAGCTTTCTGTTTGGAGAGAAGCATTTATTTAAAGAATAATTTCTTTTCTTTTTGTCCAGACTTCTTTTCCTTTAGGATAAATTCAGGTAAAACTGGAATAATTTCTTCTCTTCTTGTCTAAACTTCTTTTCCTATAAGATAAATTTAGTTAAAAACTGGAAGAAAATTTGAAAATCGATTAAAAAATATACTACCAGATTTGACGGGTAGAGAAATACAACCAAAATTACACTGTGCTAATTTTGAGTGATAAAGTCCAAAAAATTAACCAGCACAAATTTTTAGTCAAGTTTACAACACTTTATTATAAGTAAATTCTAAAATAAAGAACTGATCCCAATACACTAGTCATTTTCATTAATCAAACAGCATATTCTTACCTCGACATCCTCATTGTCAACACCAACAATACAATTAACATTTTCTATTTTCTTCTACAATTCCCACAGCCTTTGCATACAATAAATATTAAATATCTAGCTAAGTAATACATAGGAAAATATGGATCCTTTCGGATTGATGATTCATCTCTAATTCCTTTGCATATTCAAAAGTCATTAGCAACAACAAATAATGTAAAAGGTCGTCAAAAAGTGTACCATATACGAGTCTAGCAACAACCGAAAATCATAAAAACTTCGAATGTCTTAAAACAGAAAATCACAAAAACTTCCTAAACTCATTTAGTGGAATTGAAAGTATTTAAAAAAAAAAAAAAAAACAGAAACATTTATATTGTCAAAGAGTAAATTCATACCGTTCCAACTTTGGGGAGAATCTTTTCCACAGCAATAAAGATTAGTATGATCACTGCACACACAACAGAAAATGGATTTTGGAGATGGTGTTGCTTTGGTGACGTGGTCGAGTTCTGTCGACTGTGAAGCACTATAGCAACCGAAGTTCTGGTCAGCTTCAGATGAAGAGGCGAAGCGTTCTGGTCAGTTCAGATGAAAAGGCGAAGCGTTCTGGTCAGTTCAGAGATGAAGAGGCGGAGCGGCTTGAACCTGCAGAAATTCAAACTTTACCTTTACCAAATGGGTCTCAATGAGTTTAGGGTTAGAATTATGGATTAAACTATTTGTACATAATTTTTTAAACAATGATTTACACACCCGCCGAGGGGCGGCCAAGGGGTGGGCGTGTAAATCATTGACCAGAATTATATTGCCAATGACTTTTATCCACATTGTTGGGCCAGCCGGGTCGGGTAGTTTCAAGTTTGTGTTGAACAAATTGTAAATTTGTTTATAAGTTTTTAAATTGTAATCAATGAACTAATTGTTACCTGTAAAATCTTTGAATAGTGATCGTAAAATAAATTGTCACATAACAAAATTCTGATTTCTGATTGAAAAATAATATGTAATTAATTAAATCGTTAATTTTTTAACAAAGCGTATAGTTATGTAACTGTAATATATTTAGGATAATTATATTACCACTACAAAAATTGTTAAGCTCACCACATTTTTTTTATTTACATAAATAGCCTTAAATGAATTTACATAAGTGGGTTTTTTATATATTTCTCACATAAAATAATTTATTCTTCTACCACAGTCATAAAAACTTTAAAAATTTATCTTCTATCTCGTCCGTCACTGGATTCCTCGAAAACATACTAAGAGAACTCTCTTTAAATTTACCACCAGTGAAACCAAGATCAACATACATAACTAGGGTCAAATTTTTATCTTGGCTAGAAGATAGATACAACCCTTGTACATTGTCAATGACTTTTGAAGTAATCTCTAGGCCTTCTGTTAAAGGATCATCAATGGCAAATGTGGTGCCGAACGTGGTCGAATCGTTCGGTTTCCCGGTAGCATTAGCACTTGCCACCATCACTGCCGTGGGTTTATTCCCACTAAGGGTGTCATGGAGGAAGAAATGAAGTTGAGTTTTTTACAGCTTCACTGGTTCATATAGTTTACTTTGCACCGAATGACAAGAGTTGGGATGATAACGAAACTTTCTACACGCCATATGGTTTTCTTCTAGAGAGAGATTTTGCTTATGTTGATGAATACACCACAAAATTATCCTTTTTAATTTCGTTTGTTGGATTTGTTGTGGTGCAATTATCGAAAATGGATTTAAATTGTGGTGTTATTATAATGTGGCATGGTTAATAAGTTTTGTGGTGATAATATAATTACTCATATATTTAATTAATAAAATATATAATTAATTAATTAAATTGTAAACATCGAGTCATAAATAGACGAAATCGTAGAAGCAGTGGGAATTCATTTAGAGGATACAATGGCCCGGTTTAATCTCAAAATAAATGACAGTGTTGACTTTCTTCAGTATAACGAGATGAGATGTAGCTTGTCAATTTGAATCCAATTCTTTAGGTATAACTTTTGTTGATCACATTTTGACACGTAATTTGTCCTTTCTCACCAGTTCGTCATAAGATTTGGTCTAATTCTGAGAAAAACTATTTTCATTCTTCCTTTCCCGAATATCTTACAAGACCTATCTAAGAGAGCAGGGGTGCTTCTCGAGAAGCAATCATACGTTCTTTTCTTCATAACGAGTTTCCTTTTAGAGTTGACATGCTTCCTTAAGCTCTTAGCATTATCGATATAACTCTTGTTAGAACTATTTGATTCTTAATTGATTTGGGCCAAAGTTCTAATTGAAACCACCGAAAGAACCAATGACAAAAGACGGTCTTGATCAAATTGTTTTCAAATCTTTGTGGTTCAGTATGATGCGATTAAAAATTGATTGGGTCGGTTTTGAGTGAGTATTGGCCATGACTCTTAATGGCAATTGTGTGGATCATGAAATTGATCATAAAATTCTCATGTGTGGGACATCATACTTTGAACATGTAGCGGATTTGTCACTTCTAGGATAATGGCGGATTTATTTTTTTATTGTTAATTGATTTGGGTGGGGCCAAAATGGATAATTGAAATCAAAAGAACCAACAATGAAACTTTGAAAAATTATACTCAGTGTTAAGCGTATTTGAAGATTGGTTGGTCATACAGCTAGAAAAAATATGCAGGATACAACTCTTCAATTTGTTTAGCAACCAAGTGAAAGTTGGTTTCCATGTCCAGCAACCATTATTTGGTCGCTGAAGTAGTTTGGGTCCCGCAACCATATATTGGTGGCTAAAACAGCATACAATTAAGGCGGGATTCTTCCCACCAAAGGTATTTAGCGACCATAGTTTGGTCGCTGAATGGCTAAAATTTAATGCAAGATACTTCCCGCCAACTTATTTACCGACCAAAGAGCGTTGGTTGCTGGATATTGATTCCAGCAACCACGCATTGGTCGCTGAATACCTTAAATATTCAGCGACCACTTTTTGGTCGCTCAAGATTTCTAAGAATAGTAAAAAAACACGGGGGAGGAATCGCTCCAAGTGGTACTGCAACCAACTTCTGGTCGCTGGAGAGTATACATAGGCAGCGACCACAGTTTTGTCGCTGAATAGTTTTAAGAAAAGTAAAAAAACACGGGGGAGGAATCGCTCCAAGTGGTACTGCGACCAACTTCTGGTCGCTGGAGACTATACATAGGCAGCGACCACGATTTGGTCGCTGAATAGTTTTAAGAAAAGTGAAAAAAAAGGCGTGGAGGTATTGCGCCAAGCGTTACAGCGACCAAATATTAGTCGCTGAAGTGTTCAATATTCAGCGACTACAGTGTTGGTCACTGCATACAGGTATCAGCGGCCAATTTAAGGTCACTGGATGGTTAAATATACAGCGACCACATCTTTGGTCGCTAAAAGTGTTCAAATAATAAGCGGGATATATCCCGCCAAAAGGTATTCGTGACCAATCGATGGTCGTTGAAGGTTTAAGTATGCATCGACCACGTATTGGTCGCTGAATGAGGGGGTATAGCAACTAAGAAATTGTTGGTCGCTGGATAGTTGTCGCTGAAGGCCTTTCCAAAAAATATCCTATTTTAACATACCAAAACTTTCACCAACCAACGATTGGTCGATGATAATATCTTTTAGTGACCAAATTTGGTTGGTCGGTGGTGGCCATATTTTTTTGTAGTGACAAGAGCATGCATTTAAAATGATTAAGGATAAATTGTGTAAGGCACTTGTTTTAGCATTACTTGATTTTAGCAAAACTTCCGAGATTGAGTGTGATGCATTAATGATAGGTATTGGAGCTATTTTAATGCAGGGCAAAAGACCGATAGCCTATTTTAGTTAGAAGTTGAGTGGAGCTGCATTGAATTACCCAACATACGATAATGAATTGTATTCACTTGTTCGAGCGTTAGAGACTTAGTAGCATTATTTAGGCCAAAAGAATTTGTTATTCACACCGATACGAGTCATTGAAGCATTTACGGGGTCATGGAAAGTTGAACAAGAGGCATGCCAGATGGATGGAGTTTACTGAAATGTTTCCCTACGTCATCAAGTACAAGCAAGGTAAAAAAAATATAGTGGCAGATGCGTTATCTCGGAGGTATACATTGCTAACTTTTCTTGGTCTAAATTGTTTAGTTTTGAGCATATTAAGGAATTTTATGAAAATGATGTAAATTTTTTTTGAAATGTATAAATCTTGTGATAAGAGGGCTATTGATAAATTCTTTAAACACGAGGTTATTTATTTCAGGAAAATAAATTATGTGTACCAAATTGTTCAATACACGAGTTATTGGTGAGAGAGGCTTGTAGTGGTGGACTTATGGGATACTTTGGGATACAAAAGACCTTGGAGATGTTAGGTGAGCATTTCTATTGACCTAAGATGAAAGTAACACTGAGAGGGTTTGTAGTCGATGCATAACTTAAAAACGTGCTAAGTCTAGAGTTTTACCTCAAAGACTATACACACCATTACCTACTCTTAGTGAACCTAAAATAGTGCTATCTCTGAAAGTCTACCCAAAATAGTGCTATTTTTGTCAAATGTTTCGATGCCAGATTTCAATATACAGAAATTGGTGCCAAATTTCAATATTTTGAGATTTTAGTGATGTTTTTGTCAAAACTCTTATTTTTTAGATTTTTAAAGGTTTGAATGAATTTATATGACAAATAGTGAAGTCTATGTATTAGATAAATTATGTATAGGGGTCGTATATGTATAAGGTAATGATTTTAAGGAAGTGTGAGTAATTTAATAGATTTGATAATGTATGGTAATTAGTTGATGAATCATTAAAGAGAATAAAAGTTGGGGAATTGCAGATCTAAGAGTAAATATGGAAGTTGAGAAGTAAAATGGTGGATTTGTATCAATTTAATTGTCAGGTTTTAATTCGAGTAACTATACCGTTATTTTAAGTAGTGACATGAAAGCTTGGAAATGCTCGTCAATTTAGCCAAATTTCTATTCATAGATCTGCGAGTAGAAAAACTTAAATATTTTAAAAGTTTTTGTAAATTAAGTTTATTATTAAAGTATGAGTAATTAATCATTCGATTTTATGATTATCATGGAAATCTCTTTTTATTATGATACATGTGAGATTTCAAAGATTACTTTTTTTTAGCAAATACCATTAATGTAGCTCATTTTATATCATAAAAAATGAGAATACACATAAAGAGGGAGACGTGGACCTGACCTCCAGTAGGTGAAAAAAATTATAAATGTCTCAAATGAAGTGCAATTGACAATAAATGAAACGTGAATCAAAACTAACGAAGATTACTCAAGGATACTCCTGAGGATAAATCATTGGGTGTAGTATATAGACATTGAACAGGTCATGCGTCTGGTGTGAAACATTTCTGGGTCATGCTTAATGAAGAGGGGTCCCTCCTGGGTGAAGGGGCCCTTCTAGGTGAAAATTGTTGTCCAAGCGATGGCGTATTGAATGTCGGGCAAAAAGCAGATGCATCTGATCTCATGATGCTATTCATAGGTGCTACAATATCTAACGCATGTGAGAGTGGCTCGTTGATTGAAGGTACATCTGCCTTAATATTCTTCGAGCAATCTCCGAGATCCATGCCATCCATGTCACTCTCTGAATTTGAGCATCCACCTTATCCTGTCTAGGCAGTAGGGCTAGGTGATGATTTGTCATTAAAGAGCTTGCTAACCAAATCATAAATGGCATCCCTCATAGAAGCTGCCAGCTTGAAGCCACGGGTCTCCTTGAAGTGGTTGATCAACATCTACTTCGCCTGAGGTTTAGCTTTAAGGTCGGTCAATATACCATCGGTACCTGACATCTGTGGTGAATGAGAGCCCTCTGAATGTGTCTTGAAAATTAGGAATCGATTTGTATAGGCTTAGAGGGTATTATGGCACCTAGACTATCAGTAGTAATATTAGGGGGTGGTGATACCTCAGTAGGAGCCTCTAAAATAGGCTGAGCAAGTGGTTGATCAATGGGTACTATCTCTATTGTATCTTCAACCACTAAGGAAGCAACTATTTAAGTCTGAATAGGAACTCCTAGGGTACTCTCATGGATGATAGGAGGGATCTCTAGTGTAGACTCTACCATTGGGAGACCAACTAGTGTTACCCCTGTAGCACCCGTGGTGGGAATCAGGGTAGGATCTGCAAATATAGAAGCTGACTCTGCCACAACTGTAATAGGGATAGTGTGAAGCATAGGAGGCACTGCCGAAATTGGTACTCACCACTTCCTTAGCTCAACGAAAGCAACCTTACTTTGCCATTGTCAGCCGTATTAGTGTCAGTCTCAATAAGAGGATGAGGCTGAATTGGGAAAGGCACAACAACTAGAGGAGGAGGTGGTGGTGGTACCCTCGAAGTACACCGATCAAATGAGTGGCCGAAGTGTTTACAAAAAAAAAATAAAAATTCGATCGCTTTTCATATATGACTTCCTACCGGAAGCCGCGATTAACATCGCACTCAATCCATACTCTATTGGGCAACTTAAGCCCCAAGTTTACCTTTATACATAACCTAGCCTCGCTAGGTCGTCTCAGATCTGAGGTGGCCTCATCAATCATTAAGGAAATTCCTATTGTCCTAGATAAAGTAAAAAAGAACCCCTTGGCACGCAAATGTACCGGAAGTAAAGGAAATGAAACTCAAATAGGAAAAATTGGAGTCTCCTGCTTTGGTTTGAAATTACATGTCCACTTAAGAACCCTCATTGGACATCTATCAAGCGGCCTTGGTCCTGTTCTATCCTACACGAAGGGGTTTTGACCCGACATTGGTATATAATTCATAGAAAATCCTAGGCCATGTTCTACAATTGATTATCAGAGGTCATTGAGACCCACTTTTGTTCACAGAGAGGGCCAAAAGCACGTGGCGAAAATGCTTGGCCCTAGGGACGGATTTCATTTTTCAATCAGTAGGTACATTTTTTATGGATCGCATGTGATGTGATAAGATGATCATATAGATATCAGCTAATGGTTATATCGTGATTATGAGATGATATTTACATAGTTTTGGGAATGTCTCACTTTTTAGCTATAATTGTATAAATCCATCATGTGAATATTAAGCGATATGAACTTGATGTTTAATAAAAGAGTGAGTCTACATGTACAGACAAATATTTAACAGATGTTGTACAGAATACACACAATAAGGGGGTGGGTGATTTTTTTACAATAAAATATTCATGTGGGGTCCACCACCCCTTTGTGAGAATCTGTACACATTCTGTGAAAGAATTTTCTGTACACTTAGAATTATTCTTAATAAAAATGTTTAAATAAGAAAGTATAACTATTTTCGAACTCTTCCACTCTTAGCTATCAACTCATATTTTTCTAAAATTTTCTTTACAGGAAATAATTGATTCTTGATAACTTGAAAAGCCAGATAATTTCAGAGTTATAATCACACAACATTGAAGGATATAAGTCAATTTGATAAAATATGAAGTATTGACATTGGGCCCATTGCACTATGTTTTTCATAAACATTTGATTTTGACGCATAGTTTATAGTAACTCATAGTTAGCCTTGGTAGTGGATCTGGCATCTAGTCAATATGTACCATTGGCGTACGTCACGTATTGGGTTTATAGGGTGATTAGGGACGGGTCATGTCATTCATATATATATATATATACATATATATGTATATATATGTACATATATATGTATATATAATGGTTCTATTTTATCAATTAGTATTGGCTTCTTTTTTCTATATCTATGGATCCTAGGTTTTGAGTTGATTTGAATTTTTATGATGTTGAACTAATAACTTAGTATTGCTAATATTGGAATTATTTAGCATGCAAGTCTTATTGTTTGTAATTTTGAAGTTTTTGTATTACGTGTGACATAGCATGTCAATGTTTTAGACTCGCTTAGTTTAACACCATCTGTGGCATTTGAGATGAAGTATCATGCTGTAACTTTTAAAGTTTTATAATTGATTCTAAATGTCATAAGGCATTATCAGAGATATAACACATGCATAAATATGTGACATCTTTGATTCATATCTTTCACCCTTTGTTTTAAATGTAAATACCCAGTTTATTTAACAATTGCACTTCTACTTTTCAAATTACAGAAATTCGATTGCTTATGGAAGTGAAACATGCCAAACCAAACCGAAACATGATTTAAGATTGCTGAGAATCTTTTGAAATTTTCAATTGAGAAAAATCTATATGTTGACTAGGTTGAAATGCATCCATTTGGTACAAATAGTCTCACTGCATGCCCTATCTCAAGTGATATCTTATCAAAATAAGTATCATTCATGACACGTAGAAATATAAGAGGTCTTAAAAGTTAGCCACAGATACGTGAGGTCTTACAGTTTTCCTTGAATAATAAATATGATGATCAAAATGAGCTTTTGAATAAGAGAGATCCAAACTACGTATTTTGTCTAGCACTTGTAGGATTTCCCATAATGGGGAGTTTTTTCTTTCACAATCCATTTGACTCTGGTAACATATTTAATGTCATGTTTGCATCCGTGAATGCTGGGTATAGGGAAAATCATGTTGTCATGATTACTAGAATCTTCAATTATGGATGCAGACTGTGACCTTTTAATGAGTAGGTAGCACTTACAGCCCAAAGAAAGATATGAAATCCACTTGGGACATTTCATTCGGTATCTGTCATGCACAATTATAATTCCCAATTTTCATAACATTTTGAATATGGTGCAAACCAAAAAATAGAATCTATATTCGCCTTCAAGAAATTTGGTAGAGAGGTCATCTGAACTATATTTACTGCCATCAAATTCAATGCAAGTGTAGAGGAATAAAATTCTGATAAAAAGAAAATTCTAATCCACCATGTAAAAGCATAGCTAATTAACTCTTCCCAAATGATAACATCATCAAACTCAAGCTAATGATCATAGAAACTGTGAAGCCAAATCAAATCCATCGCTGAGATCCTCAAAATAAACCTCAGGTATATGAATTCTCCATCCTCAATTACAAGAGTGGGTATGAATTTATTGTAGCCTAAAAATGAAGCCAAGTTGCAAAATTTGTGCCATGAAAATAAATCTAGAAGTTGGGATAAAGTCCAGCCAACTAAATTTATAGGGGAAATTCCACCAGCTACCTTAAAAATTAAAAAAATTCCTTTTTTACATAACCAGGTTTTTTTAACCAAATTTACTGCAATATAAGTAAGTATAAGCAGAAATTCAAATTATAAACACAACCCCTCAAATAATCCACATAAAAGCTGAAATCATTCCTCCAAATACGCTCAATAAATCAAGCCCATAATCTCGCCCCATTTATGCCCAATTACTCTTGCCACATCTACCCCCCCAATTGCCCAGGTCATCCTGACATCCATCCTTACAGCATTCAAACCAAAAATTGAAAAATTAAAACCTCAGAATCTCCATTACACATCAAGAAATCCTCAAATCGTATCTCAATCCATGTTTATGTAATTTCTATGTCCACAAAATCGATTTCGAGCGCTAAAATCTCAGCATATTGCGATTCCTGCGTTGTTATTTCAACCAAGCGTGAACGATTCATCAGATTGGTGTGATGGTGGTGAGGTGGTTGGGTGTGGTGTGGTAATGTGAATCTTCCAGCCCTCAAGAAATCAGATGCAATGCTAATTGGCATCTTGGATGGGTTTCGTGGCATTAAGTTTTACTATTTGAGAGTGGGATGAATGTTGCTGACTCTCACGGAGGCGTTTCATATCTCTTGAAGAAAAATGGTGGATGCCTTTCCCAGAGGTCCCACCCAATTGTTTGTCTGAATTTTCACTTGCAATCTTCAACTCGACATGTCAGCATGTACTCACGTTTGTCGGACCATACTGGGAGCTATTGTGTATGGCATATAACGCGACTGTCTTCTTCATTAACTTCTTGTCACTGAAGACCTGGTTCTCTGTATCTATGTAGTCGCCTGCCCTTGAATCTCCAACATGGTACTCGACACTTTCATCTTCTTTCGACTGTAATTCTATTATATACATGCTTGCGACAAACTCCGTTATGTGTCTTCTTTTGCGAAATGTAAAAAATGTATCCCACTCCTACATGCGACGTTAATTGTACATGTTACATTTCATGGGCACGTGATTTAGTTCTATCATTATTATACGTCTCTTAGTATCACACACTTTGTTACATTTTGGCATTTTACCTACCTGTCAATGTGCACGAGTTCATTTAAACTATAACTACGAATATTAACCAAAATCAAGCTTTAGATTCACACAATCACGATTACACAATCACTTGTAATTGTTGATTATTGCAGAATTATCACTTCACACATTATCTCACACGATCCATTCTACATCATGGATGATGTACACTTCACAGAGGAGAATCTCGACCAAGTGGAAGAGATGGTAAACTGTGCCCTCAAGCTAAAAAGAAAGTGCGTCACTCAAGTAACTTATATCAGTTTCCGAGTTTTTCTCACCATCCAGGCAATTATTTTGACATCATTTTTGCAAAGCAATATGCTACATCGTTGTACTGATCAAAAAAATATATATATGCTACGTCGTTGCAATATATTTACCAAATTACCATGTGTCTTATATGACAAAGAGCTACAATATCTAACACTTGTGATTTGTACTCATATACTTCAATTTCTACGTTATCTAAAGACTATAATGTTGGTTTATTATTTTTTAGAATGATGGAAGAACATGGTCATTTCACATGTTTAGAACAAGGAGGACTTGGGCTCAGACCAAGGTGTGCAAGGGATGTTCCGACCTGATGCGCGACCAATCAACACTAATCTGAATTCTCCCACAATGGTGCTGATATGTTAATATATTTTGCCCAACTGCTTAGTAACTTAATTCATAACACTATCATTTTAAGTTGCGCAAATCACAATGATGCTTGTCATATATTCTAGTATATTTGATATGTTACTTTAAGTGCAAATTTCAGGACATAATATAGTAATACTACACAATAAGAACAATGTCATATTTGGCACAGATCACGCAACCAGCCATCTGAATCGACATTTTTGAGGCACGACCATTTGTTTGTACTGCTGTGCATAATGGTGAATTTAAGTGCATGACAAGCCAGCATCTTTGATGGAACTGAAAGTGTCGATCCACTTGTCGTTAATATAGTTAATGACATTCCACTAGATAATAACGAGTCTTTTACCATTCTTGAACTTGTTATGTTAATCAATCTAAAACACACTAAAAGTGTTAACTGTCTTTCATTCTATTACACAATTATGTGATTTAGTTATTTATTTATTTATTTACTCTGTGTGTGTCAACTAATATGTTCATTGCAACTAAGATTTACAAAGTATAATGATATAATTGCTTTTCTTTTGCAGCCATGATGACGAAGGTGTATTTGTGACAAAGTATGTGGAGTTCATTATCAATGAAATGATACATGATATGTTAGAAAACGTGGTTCCAATGATCACAAGGGCATACCTGGCTTGTCAACTATATAAATATGAAATCCAAAAGAGCAACGGATATTATGAATCAGATGTTGATCTCGTCCCAAGGAGCATTGGGAAAGCGATGAAGGCTAGGAATGTCGATAATATCCAGAAGTCAATCAAGGGGAAAAAATTAGTCTATTTTGTTGATACCCATCAAACATTTGTTGACGTCTTTTTACTTTTTTAGCCATGTTAGCAAATTTGTGCCTGATTTGATGGTGTTTACTTGAACAACTTTAGTAATCATGCAACGTCTATTATATGGCGGTTTTTTTTAATTGAAATTCAATACAATATGTTGGAACGTTAACTTTTTTGTTCCTTTAACCTGTGTAACTATTAGCCACAAAGAGATCAAGTGTCAACTGAATAACAAGGATATTTATACTGACATTTTGATACAAATCTAATAGTTGGTGATGAACATATGATTACAAATCACATTGATCCCAAAATCATATGAATCATGATTCGGAATTGATAAAAATATCTCAATAAAAAACGTAAAATTCACCACGATACACTACAACACATAATACTATTCGATATATTGAAATGATAACGTAAAAACTATTTATTGTTTGTGGTCATTAAATCCGTCGCTCTTTTACTCTTTTATACGTGACTCAACATGATACGTTGCTTATAAGTTTTCCTATTGTGTCACTTTCCCCCACTCCTTCCACACATTGTCAGGTACAATGCCTCCAACTTTGTTCGTCTCCTCGTCTTCCTTGGCCTTCCCGCCTGCCTCTTAGATTTAGGTGGAAAAGTATCATCTTGAGTAATTTTCACTATTGAATGTCCACTATGAAAGGTCTCCAAGTGGAACTATGCACCTAGTGTAAGTATCAATGTAGGACACTTCAGTGTGTCATCTGAAGCAATATTTATATGGTTGATATCCTTTCTCCCGGATTACAGCAAACACGTGTGGTCGACACAAAACTCCATCAAATTGAAACCTGTTGCATGTGCATTTCGTTTCCAGCCAATCAACGATATACTGCGTGTTCTCGTCCGACACTTGATACATAAAATCGTTTAGAGATGAGACCTAAGAAAAATGCAATTCAATTTTTAGCAACGATACGATGACAAAGATAATGTTTCTCCATGTGAAATGTATCAATATACTATATTCTGTCATGCTAGAGAAAGAATTAGGTATCAAAAATAGAAAGGCGGTCGCTATTGTAATTTATCATGTCACCTTTTTATCTCATTAGTGAAACAGAGCACTTGAATTCCAATCCTGCATATCTATGGTAGCTACAATTAATGAATAGCGTAATCTATGTGAAATTAAACGTGAATTCCAAGCCTAGATATCTATTTACCATTTCTTTTCCACTTTGAATAAATGACCGTAATTTCTGTAAGAGTAATGCTATTCGTAGTGAAAACTGCTAGTAGTCATCCTATATGACATACACTTGATAATTTGATACATATATATGATAGTGATTTTTTGAATTATACATCAAATGAAAAACTGTCAAGTATACGTCACATAAGACGATTGTCGGTATTCTTCACTGCAAATTACATTATTCTTTCTGTAATGTTGAATTTCAGTTACATATGAATATTTTTGGAATTGTTAAGGACAGTAAATCTGGAAAAAATATACCCACTATGTAGTATAAAATGGATTTAAATAAAGAAAGTAGTATTTCATGAAATATTTTATTATTGATGGGTATATATGAATTTTATCCAATTTTGTAACCAATGGTTTCTAATATGTCCAAGTGGGTAGCATTAATTTAAGTGGGACAGAGAAAGTACCACTCTAACTGTGAATATTTGTTTCTTTTGGCAGACAATATGGCTTGCAAAAGATGAGTGGATCTTCACACATGCAAGGGCCCGCCCTTTTTGAACCACGCTACACTACCAGGCCTGTAAAAGACCTGGTAGTGCAGCTCTCTCACATCGGGGTGGGGTGTGGAGGTTGGGGTGGGTTTTTTTAACATGGGGGACCCAGCCGAGGTGAGAGAAATGAGAGGAAAGGAGCTCTACCAGGCCTAAAAGGCCTGGTAGAGAAGCTTAATTCTTTGCTTTTTTCATACCCATGCGCTGTGCATATTATCAGCCAACCATCGGTTACCGGAGTTTTTCTTTATGAGATGCAGTGACTGTGTTCGGTGGCTTCCAAAGGCTTGGAGAACTCGACCGTCTCAATGATGACCTCGACTGTGGTTGCCAGAGTGGAAGTTGACCAAGGCCTTTCATAAAATAGGTGGAATGCGAAATAAAATTTTCGAGCCCAATGAATATACCAGAACAATGTTTTTTTTGACCTTTTGTATCCACTTCTTTGATTTCTTCATTTATACCCAAATCTGACCCAAGCAAAATGGCCAAGAATATCAATAACTAGCTCATCTGTATGGGCTTTTAACTTACAAAGGCCAGTGTTTTTTTGAAATGGGCAACTTGCAAAAATATCTTTAAAATTAGATGTGTTTTGAAAAATGATATGAAAAGTTTTTAGGAAGTAAAAAATGCTGTGTAAAAAAAGTGACACAATGTTACTTTTTTATAAAAAAAAAATTGTCACTTTTTTTCACAAACTCAAAAAAAGTGACAAAATT
>NW_019265290.1:330108-385672 GCF_002742605.1 Olea europaea var. sylvestris
TTTTCACAAACTCAAAAAAAGTGACAAAAATAAAAAAAAAAAAAAGAAAAAGAAAAGTGACATGAACACTAAAAAAGTTATACAAACTCAAAAAAAGTGACACAAACTTAAAAAAAAAAAAATAACAAACACCAAAATAGAACCATCCATTTATGCAGCATTATTAATCACGTTCTCAACATAATCAGCATATTCAGGACAATTCACGTGAACATAGTGGCGGTTCTTAATCAACATGTGCATTGTCCACACGCTAATTATGTTAGGAAAATATATCATATTATGTCTCTTTTTTTATCTTCAAAAAGTGACAAATATTAAAAAAACGTGACAAAAACTTAAAAGGTGACAAAAAACTCAAAAAAAGTGACAATCCAAAAAAGTGACATAGTGCCACTTTTAAAAGTTTACTGTCACTTTTTTATTAAAAAAAATGACATACAATTTCTCTTTTATTACAAAATGATGTTTGCCACTAAAAATGTGATAAAAATTTCAAGAAGGCAACTGAAAAAAAGAAGAAGCAACTAACACTAAAAAAAAGTGACAAATACTAAAAAAAAAAGTGACAAAATTTCAAAAAAGTGACAAATTTTAAAAGTGAAATGCACAAAAAAGTAATAAACACTAAAAAAGAAGTGACGAATTTAAAAAAGAGATAGAAATCAAGAATGTGACAAACATTAAAAAAGTAACAAAAATTCAAAAAAGTCATGGAAATTTTAAAAAAGTTACACAACTTCTTTTATGTGTTGTCTTTTTGCAATTATATTTTACTTCTATTAACTAAAATATTAACTTGACTTTGGAAGACAAAAATTCAAAAAAAGTGACAAATAAATCAAAACATTATAATATATAGATCCAGTAGATAGTTTAATTTCTTTTGCATATTGTCTCTTTGTAATTATATATTTTACTTCTATTAACTTGATTCATCCAGGAATATAAAATGTAAAGAACCTTCTGATCAAGAAGCATGAATAAGTGCATCAGCTTACTTATAAATTAAGTAAAAATGTGTGTATTTCATGGCCCTGATTTTTGAATAGACCCAAAGCCATACACAAGAACTACATAACAGCCCTACATAACAACATGTGTTTAAGGTATCATGATCCCAAACCCAATACAATCAACCAACCTAATACATAACAGAATAGTTTAGTCTTCACTCTGCCCCCTAGCACAAACTCAATTCTTCACTTCCAATATCCTGTTTCCTCACCTCGGTCAAGCTTCACACTAACATCACTTTCATTTTCTTTATTATAGAGGCAGACAGAATTGCATTCATCATCATTTATTTCTATAGTTCCTCATACGATTTAAGCACACAAACAAGATCAAGTAATGCTTACAACAACAATTTACAAATTTGTTATGTCAACTATAGAATGACTAAAAACTTAAAAGAGCAAATTTCAAGTATTATTAAGTTCAAGAAGGTGGAGGAAAGAAATAATCATTTATACCAACATTGCTTTTCAACTTTTACTAATAGGGCCAAAATTTCCTCACTAAATTTCCTTCTATTTCTTTTATTTACAACTTTCAAGCTGTGAAAATTTCTAAAAAGCATAACATCACATACGAATATCAAAATCAGAAGAAATAACCTTCTGATCCCAATCTTACATTCATCATTTGCAAATGGGCTTAAGGGGCACTTAAACCTTTGAAAAGAATGAACATGCAGCAATGGATTTTGGGAATATATACCAGTTCATGCCATCATTAGTTTTACACCCAAATCAGAATCTGATATTTCCTCAGCCATAAAATATATTTTCAAGATAGGAACCACTTCAGAGCTAACGATTGCTCGCCCAAGGCAATGCCACTCCTTAAAAGGCCAGGCAGTCAGGCAAAGGAGGTTTCTACTACAATACAAGTCGAGGAAAAAACTCTTGACAGTATCATCACAGTAGTCTCGAAACTAAGCACCTTGGATTTCCCTTCATCTATCACTTTGGGTGTCCACACACTCCTTGTTTTGCTTTTGTTCCGCGAGAAAGAAGATTAGAGTTATCAGCTTCTCAAACAAAGGGATAGTTCGAATGTTCTCAAACACCCATGGAAATGCATTGATATAAATTTCCATGGTTAAATCTGAATTTGATTGGATTTTCTGGGTTTTGATTTTGGTTTAATTGGGTATTGTTGATGGTGGGAAGAAGATGAAGTGGCCTGGGAATCTGGGGACTGGGATGGAGTGGTTTGGGGATTTTTATAACGTATTTAATACGTTGTTAATTTACTTAATTAATTATTAGGGTATTAATCAATTTAGTCAATTTTTTATGGTAATGGACCTAATTTAGCCTTTGAAATTATAAGTTGGTCGAGTATTTTTAACTACATATGTCATTGAATTCACAATTTTTATTAACTTTTTATGGGATTACCAACTTATAATCTCAAAAAGCTTTATCAAATAAAGGTTTAATTTAATCTTATTCATATTAAATCCGACGTACTAAACACTTTCATACTCATGAATTGAAATCTTCACAAATATGAAGGCAACAAAATTGCGCTCATAGACGGAGCAATTTGTTGACCTTTTGTACGAGGTATAACATGTTAGTGTCATGATTCCCACAAATGGTGCCAATCTGTTGACCTTAAAAAATGTGCCAACAGAATCCCGACCTCATCCCCTTTGCATAGGCACACGGAGCACCCTGTTAGGAAGCAAAGGCTGTCGTCGAGAAAAAGGATCGATGATCATTTGCATTCCGACGATTGAGTCAATGACTTGACAAAAAATATAAAAAGTACAAAAGACGGGAGAGGGGGTTTGGTTCGGGTTAAAATAACATACATTAATTATGAAATAAGTCCAGAAATAAATGGAGATGGCCTGGTGGGTTAAATAAATGGGCCAAGTCCAATTAGGCCTAATATGAAATAGGTATGACAGATGGTAAGCTATTAAGAAAAAGAATAGTCAAGGAGGAATGGTCAACACCAACGTAGGGATCTACTCCACCAAGACACAAATCACAGCATAAGAGGAATGAAGAGAGGTGACATTCCGTTATTCCAATAAGTTGTAGAACCTAATGACCTTGTTTCTATCAAATAAAGTCAAACACTTTCCAAACGAACAAAAATTATCACCATGTTATAACATCATCAAACTTTGTATTTTCACTTGAAAGGTTACAATACACTTTGCGGATATATATACACACACACACACACTTAAACGTGGAAACATGTACGGATGACGAGCCTCTACTCCAATGATCGTCTACATTATTTAAAAGAACTCCATTAGTACAACATTAAACAAACTGGACCAGTCATCAATAAAGTACTTGTTAATTAAAAAATTCAAAGCCATTGATTGAAGAACCATGTGGACGAGCTACATTTGGTCTAATAGTTACATCATTAACTAGGCTAAATTTTACCTATACATTGGACATATTGTGCTTGGAAATTATTTTATGATTACATGTGTATTAAGCAAGTTAAAAAAATTTGTCGAAATTTATGGTGCAAATCAGTTTAGAATTTTCTACTTCAAGCAGAGGCAACTTAGATGAATGTTAACAATCACATTTGTCAGCGAGATAATCTTAGTTACTAATCAATTATAATCAGTTCAGATTATTAATCCATCTCAGCATTAAGTATAATTATGAACTCATATTATACATCGAGGTGTCAAAACTTGTATATATTGAAAAATTATAATAGTACATAGCTAAAATACAGAAAATCTGTTCATTGCAAATAAAAGGTGTTACAAAGGCAGAGTGCCTCAAAGCTATAACACAGTATAAAGAAACAAAGAAGCTAAAACTCCCAAAAGGTGGCATCTTCTTGCTGGAGCTCCCGTTGGTTCTTCAAGGTCTTCAACAGAGTCTTCAATAGCATCGTCTTCTGGGATGGCTAGCTCTTTTGGGAAAACTTATCCCTTATTGGAGCCAAGTCAAAATGTGGCCGTCATACTCAGCCATTTTAGTGAAATTCTCTAAGTACTCAGTAACTACTATTTTCCCAGCCCTTTCTAACTATTGCATCAGAATTACAACTTCAGTAGTCAACTCACCAACTTCGGATTTAAGCTCTCATTTTTCCTTCTTAGCCTCCTCCAAAGCTAATGAAGCTATTTTGTGCAAGTTGTCAAAAATCTCTACCAGCTACATCAAAACATTTACTTTAGCCTTGCAAAGGTAGACCTCCATATGCAAATCTTCATTTTCAAAAGTGAGGAGACCCAACCTCGACTCCGTTTCAACATATCTAAGCTTAAAGGCTTTGATAACTTCATTGGAGGTAGAGGCCTCAACTTTCAGGCTTTTTACTTTCTCAACTGCATCAATCGCCTTTTGGTAAAAGTCTCTATTTAGCCTCTGCAGCCTCTTTATGTCTATTTGGGCATTCAGGAAAAAGTCTTGTAAGCGAGCCTACAGAGCGATAGGTCTCTAAATAAGAGGCATGCTTTTCAATCCAATACTTGTGATGGACTCTTGTATTTGCTTGGACCTCGACGAGAAGCATCTCCTGAAGCTTAGGAGGCAACTCATCTGATCTCCTCCAAGGAAGTTCTTAGCCTTCTCTTCAGCAGGGTCATGCTCTTCGACCTTCTCTTTTCAATGAGGCTCTCTCCGTCATTAGCCTAGTCTTCAAGTTTTATCACTGGGATTGATGAGATAGGTTCAACCAAAATGTTGGGCAATTTCAATTATTGCAAGAATAAATTTATCAATCCAAGCAACCAACTAGCGCAATTAAATATGCAAGCAGATGATCAAAACAAAAACAAGCAAAACGGAACACCAAATTTTACGTGAAAAAACCCTCCAGTGTAGAGGGAAAAAAATCACGGGCAACTCCGGTCAAAATCCACTATAATAAAATATAGATTACAATTATTCAAGTTTATGCCCCTAAACATGAATTCTCCACAAATTGGAAATACCACAATAAACCAATCTCTAAGACTACAATTATCTCACCACAAATCAACACTATGATTAAACTTGTGAGAACCCACTTTGAATACTACACCCACTAGAGTATCCAAAATACACCTTAGAGAAATTCCAATTTGTTATTAAATAGAGAAGAAAAAACCTGTGTGAAATCCACACCCAATTGAAAGAAAACCTTTCTCTGGCAGTCACAATTTTTCCCTACAGTAGCCGCCGTTATTTTCTTCTTCTCTAGCCGGTCTCTCACAGCGCAGCCCCTTGTAGAACAATTTACTCTTCTAGCAACAGGTAAGTTAGGCCCTGTTTGGCACCCATTTTTATCAAAATGCATTTTTCAACCACACATTCTTTATTAAAATAATATTACACGTAAATCAAAAACTTTTTCTTATTTTTCAACCACACATTTCCCATCAATTTACTATTCAAAAATACATTTTCACATAAAAATTCCTACCAAACACCCTCTTAATGTTTCTCACAATAGGGGCCGCCTTTTTTGACCAATGAATTTGTCTCTTACTTTAACAAATTCAGCAACAGTATTCATCTCTCAATTCTACCACGGTTTGGAGACTTCCAGTATAATTCCTCTCTGCCACGGTTTGGAGGAATAAATTCTTCTACCACCAATTGACCTAATTAAACAACATTAATTACTTGGGCCAATTAATTTCCTTTTAGGCTGCACGTTGATTTTAATTACCACACAAGTGGGCTGGACCCACTTCAACAATCTCTCCCTCTAGCCCACTGAGAAGGAGATTAACCTCTAGCAAATTAGTTAGAATCCATGCCAGCCAGTTCGGCACAAAGCTCAAGCTTTTCTCTGGTCACAACCTTTGTCATCATGTCAGCTGGATTTTTCTCAGTATAAATCTTTTCTAACAATATTAATTGTTTTGCCACTACCTGTCATAGCCAATAATATCTCACATCAATGTGCTTCGTCCGAGAATAATAAGTAGCATTCTTGCTCAAGTCTAATGCACTCTGACTGTCACAATTAAGTACATACACATCTCACTTCAAACCCAAATCTTGAAGAAACCGTTTCATCCAAAGCATTTCTTTCGCTGCTTCAGTCGCTATAATATACTCAGCCTCAGTTGTAGATAAGGCAACACACTTTTGTAATTTGGACTGCCATGAGACAGCTCCCTCTGCAAAAGTAACCAAATATACTGAAGTATATTTTCTACCATCAAGATCACCTACCATAGCTACATCTGTGAAACCTTCCAAAACTGGTTTTGAACTTCCAAATGTTAAGCACATCTTTGAAGTACCTCTCAAGTATCTAAAGATCCATTTAACTGCATCCCAATGATCTTTACCTGGATTAACAAGAAACCTGCTGACTACGCCAACTGCATGAGCAATATCTGGCCGTGTACAGACCATAGCACACATCAAACTCCCAACTGCAGAGGAGTCTTTTCTAGAAGATCTGGACGACCCGATCATGGAAAATCGATATATTTCTCCAAGAAAGAGAAGATGAATGCAAGAGATAGAAAGGTCCCTGACCCTATCCTTCTTCCATACCATACTCACCACGATTCCAAATGTACCTCGAGGTGTTGCCGAGGAACTGAGGGACCTTCTCGAGCACAGGATAGGTAATTGAGAGATTCGTTATAGGAAATCAATGATCCGGACCGAATAGAGCGAGATCTTCCGGAGAATATAGATCTACTGGAAAAAAAAATAAGAATACGTTAGAAAACATTCGATCCACCCTGGCAACGTGCTTCACCTTTATGAAGCTCTGCTAGCTCATAAATATCATTCTTCTGCGAAGAATTCATCTCTTTCTGCATAGCCTTCATCCAGCTTTGTTTGTCCTTATGAGATTCTACCTCTTCAAAGCATTCTGGCTCCCCCTTATCAGTTACCAATACATAATCTGATACTGGATACCTAGTTGATGGACGATGCTTCCTGTTAGATCTTCTGATCTGAGGTTCTGATATAGTAGGCTGCTCCCCCTGCTCAACATCCTCTAAATCATCCTCATCAACCCTTGCTGGCTCATCAGCATGTCTGTCTACGTATGTCTCTACCCCCTGAGTGGCATTGTCTGAAGGTAAAAAAACAGGTGTAAGGTCAGTGACACCTTCAGTAACACGTCTCTGATTTCCAGATTTCTCAAAATCTGCCAACTTCTGATTTTTATGAAAAATCACATCTCTGCTTTTGATAAGTTTCTTCTTTTCTGGATCCCATAATCTATAGCCAAATTATGCACCTCCATAGCCAACAAAAATGCAAGGACTAGATCTATCATCTAGTTCCAACCGTTGTTCCTTTGGCACATGTGCAAATGCTTTGCACCTAAACACCTTCAAGTGAGAATAAGAAACATTCTTTACTGTCCATACTTTTTTTGGAATCTCAAAATCCAAAGGAGCTGATGGAGACCTGTTGATTAGATAGCACGCTGTTCAAACTGCTTCACCCCAGAATGACTTAGGTAACCCAGCCATCCTTATCATACTTCTGACCTTTTCCATAATAGTGCAGTTCATTCTCTCTACCACACCATTGTGTTGTGGGGTACCAGGAACTGTCTTCTCATGTCTAATACCGTGTTCTGAACAGTAATCTTTAAACACTTTAGACGTTTATTCCCCTCCGTTGTCAGTTCGGAGACACTTTAAGAGCTTTCCACTTTCCTGTTCCACTATGGCATGGAACTCTTTGAAGTACTGAAAAACCTGGTCTTTTGATCTCAAAAAGAACACTCACAACTTTCGTGAAGCATCATCAATAAAAGTAAGAAAATACTTAGTGCCACCTAAAGACTCCACCTCAATGGGACCATAAACATCAGAATAAATCAAATCTAAAATATTTGACTTTCTACTAGAGGATTTCTGAAATGAAACTCTATGTTGTTTACCAAATAAACAATAATCACAAGAGTTTAATGATGTACCTTTGGTAAAAGGAATGAGGGTCTTCTTTGCCAAAGTTTGCAATCCTTTCTTGCTTATGTGAGCCAGTCTCTTGTGCCACAAGTCTAGTGATGAATCACTTTCAACTGCATTCACCGCTTCACTACACATCTTTACTTGTGTCTTGTAAAGTGTGCAACAAACCTTTCCTCTAGCACATACCATCGACCCTTTTGTTATCTTCCATTTCTGCTGCCAAAGTAATTATCATACCCTGCTTCATCAAATGCATGTGTGGATAGCGAATTCAGGCGCATGTTTGGCACATGTCGCACATTTTTCAGTGTCAAGCTACATCTAATATTTGTCTGAACACAAATATCACCAGTTTCGACAATGCTGGCAAAACTGTCATTACCCATCTTCACCCTACCAAAGTCACCTGATTTGTTTGAAGTGAAGAACTCCCATCTTGGAGTAACATGGTAAGAAGCCATAGAGTCAATAACCCATTCAACAAATGAATCTGCAACATGACAACATTTTTCATCTTCAGTAGAAAAAACAGCTATCACTACTTCCTCATCTGAAGCGCTAGCTGTTGTATTCTAATCAGTCTTCTTCCGATTCTTCTCATCTTTCAGTTTGTTTTTCCAATCTAGGCAATGCTTCTTTATATGACCCTCTTTGTCACAGTAAAAACATTTGACCCTTCCTCTTGCCTTTGAGTGACTTCTGAAGTTACCACGTCCCTTGGGACCTCTGCTTTTACTCCTTCCTCTGTTCTCTGTAACAAGAGCCGGTGTGTCATTCCTACCCAAGTCTTTCCTTCTTATTTCTTCATCAAACAAGCTGTCTTTAACTAGAGTAAGTTCAAGCACACCATTCGGAGCAGAGTTACTAAGTGATACCACCAAAGTCTCCCAACTATTAGGCAATGAACTAAAAAGTAATAGTGCTTGCATCTCATCATCTAGCACTATTTTCATTATGGTCAACTGATTTACCAAGTCTTGGAATTCACTCAAATGCTCAGCAACCGATTTTCCCTCCTTTAGCTTCAGATTCACGAGCTTTCTAATAGCAAAAGCTTTATTTGAGCGGTCTTCCTCTTATAGAGACTTTCCAAATTTTCCCAAAGGCTATGGGCATCTGTCTCTTGAGATATATGATGGAACATATTAAGGTCAACCCACTGTCTAATATAACCAATGGCTTTACTGTTCATCTTCTTCCAGTCACCGTCACTCACACTGCTTGGCTTAGCACTATTACCTTCAATAGGTTCATGTAAATCTTTACAATAAAGAATATCCTCCATCATAAGCTTCCAAACAGAATAATTTGAAGCCAACAATTTAATCATAGTGCCCGAAGAATTCTCCATTTATTTCACAATAAAACCACACCCACACAACCTCAGCTCTGATACCACTTTGTTGGGTAATTTCAATTATTGCAAGAATAAATTTACCAATCCAAGCAACCAACTAGCTCAATCAAATATGCAAGCAAATGATCAAAACAAAAACAAGCAAAATGGAACACCAAATTTTACGTGAAAAAAACCCTCCAGTGTAGAGGGAAAAAAATCACAGGGCAATTTCGGCCAAAATCCACGTAATAAAATATAGATTACAATTATTCAAGTTTATGCCCCTAAACTTGTATTCTCCACAAATTGGAAATACCACAATAAACAAATCTCTAAGACTACAATTATCTCACCACAAATCAACACTATGATTAAACTTGTGAGAACCCACTTTAAATACTACACCCACTAGAGTATCCAAAATACACCTTAGAGAAATTCCAATTTGTTATTAAATAGAGAAGAAAAAACCTGTGTGAAATCCACACCCAATTGAAAGAAAACCTTTCTCTGGCAGTCACAATTTTTCCCTACAGTAGCCGCCATTATTTTCTTCTTCTCTAGCCGGTCTCACAGCGCAGCCCCTTGTAGAACAATTTACTCTTCCAGCAACAGGTAATTTAATGTTTCTCACAATAGGTGCCGCCTTTTTTGACCAATGAATTTGTCTGTTACTTTAACAAATTCAGCCACAGTATTCGTCTCTCAATTCTGCCACGATTTGGAGACTTCCAGTATAATTCCTCTCTGCCACGGTTTGGAGGAATAAATTCTTCTACCACCAATTGACCTAATTAAACAACATTAATTACTTGGGCCAATTAATTTCCTTTTGGGCTGCACGTGGATTTTAATTACCACACAAGTGGGCTGGACCCACTTCAACACAAAATAGGTTTCTCCAGCGACTCTTCAATCGTCTTTTATTTACTTAGAGATGGAGGAGATTTGATATTCTTCATCATCGTCGTCTTTCTTTTTGGGCCCTCTAACCAGGGGACTCCGTTTACTTTTTCCCCCTTATATTGGGAAGACGGAGGGTTTAGCTTCGACAGATAAGATAGTTTATCCCGCTGATGTTTATAGGAAGAGATATTGGTGTTTAAGAGTTTGTTCTTTTTTGGCCTCGTCTAATTGTCTTAGAAAACAAGTTAGGATTGACATATTCTTTCTTCTCATGTTGATTTGCACAAATAATGGACATTATTCTTCATATTTGGTTTATGAGGGTTCGAAAACAAAGGATAAATCAGGGGATATACCTTTGATGGCCATTAGTAAATGATTAACAAAAGGGATTTGCCTCATTATTACCTTTGCAAAGGACCTCTTTTTGATGGAGATTTTGTAGATCTTTAGAACTATAGCCCATTCTTTTGGTTCGAGCTTGAATCTATTACTGCAAATAAACAAAAATCAAATTAGCAAAAAATTATACGAGTGTAAGTGATAGACTTAGTCTTCCTAAAGTAAAACTCACTATACTCATGATACTGTGTCAAAATAGTGATCTCAAGAATTACATTGCCTTCCAAAATTTGCCAGTGACCCTGTAAGCAAAACCACGAAGACTTCAAAATTTTTATGGACGTAAGGATTCTTCGAAGGGAAGGCGAATACGATTCCCAATAGCTCATACAGTACAAACATTTAAAATTCTCCATCTACTACTGGCTCGGGACTGGAATAGGGTCTAAAAAATGTGGAGAGACATATCCTCACCAAGAGTGACATCCTTCCAGAGAAGAAAAGGCCCTGTCAATTGGCTCCATGGATTTGGTAAAAGTTAGGTGGGGATAAAGTTATAGTGCCTAAGTATATGCCTAAAGAAAGGATGAAGAGGTAGCCTCATCCCTCCACACAGAATTACCCCACTGATAGCAGCTCAACCTTGCTTATGGTAATAGGCTCATTCATTGGTGGTTGTCACCATCTTGGATCCTAAACATGTCCCTAAATCCCTCAAGTTTGGTGTGTCTTTAATATTAGTAGGCCACATAGAGGCCCCCACCTAATACTATGGTCAATAGGGCTCTCTTGCATCATCAATGCACTATGAGGACCACCCATCGCCTCCATAATCCTCTCAATAGGGATTAAAGGTGGTAAACCAGCCTCGACACATATCAGTGCTATATCAACCTCCCCAGACGACCTTGTTTGGTGACTATTTTAGAAGAAGAAGCCATTTAAACAGTGTTCAAAAAATCAGAGGATGAACTAACTAATAGATAACGTATGCTAAGGATAAACAACTTAATCAGAAAGAAGAACGCAAGTTACTCCCTGAAGAAATTTCTACAATCGCTAGAGATTTCACAATTCATTTTTGTTTTGAGTATTTAATATATTTGCAAACCATATCATGGGAAGTAAAATGTTCTTACAGTATACATGATGTGATCTGGGCAAATTTTTAGATTTTGGCAAGTTTCCCAGTTTAAGTTGAATTTTAATATTTTAGCATCTTTAATTTATTTTGGACGTGTTTTGCTAATTTAATTAGGTTTTCTAGATCTAGTGTAAATACTTATTTCTTTTCCATTGTAATGTTAGAACTTTTATCATGAATTAATGAGAATGTTCTCTCGTGAAGCTTCGTTTCAAAATTATTGTTCTTCAATGGGAAAATCCGAACTTATCAAGATTTAGCGATCTTGTGGCATTCAAATTCGGGTTGTGATTTATATAATTATTTGTAATCAAAGGTCCTTCACAACGCCATTCTTGTTAGGTTGTTTGGTTCGTAATTATTGAGTCAGATTCAAAATTTCGGGTGATATTCAATTAATTTGCGTAATCAAGAGGTCTGCACATCATCGGTGATTCGGGTTGCTTGGTTCCAGATTTATTGAATTTAATCCAAAACCTTGCTTTGGCTTTCTTGGGAAGATTTCCATCTTGTTCGTGGGTCGTAGCGTTTGCCTACGTGGGTTCATATTAGTTGGTATCAGAGCTTAGGCACCAATCCAAGGTTATATTCCTTTTACATTCTTGTTGAGTCAATTGTTCTTTTTATAATTGTTCCTGGTGTTCTTTGAGTCAGCTATTAATTTTGAGTCTTTGATCCAAAAAAATTCCAAAAAATTTCCAAAAGTTGTTTTTGGATTCAATCTGCATCCAAATCAACTTCCGTTTATTGCCTTAGTGTCGTTTTGTATTTTTCTATCCCTAGATTAGAAAAAATTATTGTATGGTACTATTCATTTCGTACAGTACCCGAAAAAATTTTATGTGTCAAAAAAACAAAATTTTTTTACCGACTATTCCTTTGAATCAAATTATATTTTTTGTCGAGTCAAATCTCAATTCAAAAACCACTTTCTTGAATTTATAAATTTCCAATCAAGTTGTCCAGTTCAAAATTCTTTTGAGTCTTTGAGTCATAATTCTCACACATCCCATTTGGAATTAAATTCAATATGACTAAAGGGGTGATTCGGCGATTGGAGAGGTTGTTGGTAGATATGGATGAAATGGGAAATAGAATGGATAAGCTTGAAAGGAGGAGTAGAAATTTTATTGGGGACGGTGTTGATAAGAGTTTGGGACTTGTGAAGTTGACAATTCTACAATTTAAGGGAAGGAACGATCCCGAGGCATACTTGGTATGGGAAGAAAAGATTGAAGTAATGTTTGAGCACTATAATTATTGCGAGGAGAGAAAGTTGAAATTGATTGTGAGCTCATTTGTAGATTACGCTTTAATCTGGTGGGATGAGTTGACAAAATCTAGGCGGAGGAATGGAGAGAGGTGTATTGAAACTTGGGATGAATTGAGAACTATAATGAGGAAGCGATATGCACCTAATTATTTTTATAAGCGGGATCAGCGTGAGCGGGAATTTAGAGAAGAGCCTAGAAGATATAGTGGAGTTGGATATTCAAGGGGAGAGAAAACACCATTTGTGAAGTATGTTGACCATACATCTAGCAGGAGGACTGGAATGGATTATAAGCATTAATTCTCAAAGATTCGTGAATTGTTAAATTCTCAAATTAACCACGTGATAGAAAAGGAGAGTACAGGAGAAATTAGTGGGGTGGTTAGTTGCGAGTAAAAAATGAGAAAAGCCGCAAGAGAGTGAAAAGAAAATCAAGAGTGAAAACAGCGAAATGGTTGAATTGGAAGTGGAGGTACATGATGAAAATGAGGAAAAGTCTTCGGAGGTGAAAAGGGAATCGAAAGTGAACTTGCACGAAGAGGAGATTAAAATTGAGGAGGCGTTGGCAATAACTAACAATTCCCTCCCTGTTTTGAATAATTCTATTTTGTAGGTTATCGAATATTTAATTCCAAAAATTTATCATGTTGGAATACCACTCGATCCAGGAATTGTGCTTCAATTGGATTTCTTTTGTTTGCCAGAAATCGACTTTTTGATTCCCGAGAAGACAAAGAAGTTTCAAAGGTATTGAAAGGATTTCATATGCAGAGGGCTGAGTGAAGTAGATGATCTGAAGGGCAACATTGGAACAATGGAAGTGACATTGTTACAAGTGCGTAGGCCAAGTAGAGCAAGAAAAAAACATGGTTATTCATCAGATGGAATTGTTATTGGAGCATTCCATACTTGCAAGATTAAACAGTCAAGGCAAGCACACTTTAGTCCATGTGAAGGTGATTGGGTTTACTTATAAAAAAGACGAATACGAAGCCAAAAGAGGTCCAAATTGCATCTGAGGGAAGACGGACCATTTCATGTTCTTGCCATGATTGGAGATAAAAGTTACAACTTGGAACAGGATTCGAGGACAAATCCTTTCAAAGAGAGAGGGTCTGATGTGATACAGGCGAATTTTCAGATTTTGGCAAGTTTCCTAGTTTAAGTGGAATTTTAATATTTTAGCATCTTTAATTTATTTTGGATGTTTTTTCCTAATTTAATTAGGTTTTCTAGATCTAGTATAAATAGTTATTTCTTTTCCATTGTAACGTTAGAACTTTTATCATGAACTAATGAGAATTTTCTCTTGTGAAGCTTTGCTTCAAAATTATTGTTCTTCCATGGACAAATCTGAACTTATCAAAATTTAGCAATCTTGTGGTGTTCAAATTCGGGTCATGATTTATATAATTATTTGTAATCAAAAGGTCCTTCATAGCGCTATTCTTGTTGGGTTGTTTGGTGCGTAATTATTGAGCCAGATTCAAAATTTCAAGTGATATTCAATTAATTTGCGTATCAAGAGGTCCGCACATCTTCGCGATTTGGGTTACTTGGTTCCAGATTTATTGAATTTAATCCAAAACCTTATTTTGGCTTTCTTGAGAAGATTTTCATCTTGTTCTTGGGTTTCATAGCATTTGCTTATGCGGGTTCACATCAACACATCCCATCAATGTTATATCACCGGAATGATTTCAACCTTAACACAAGCTTCAAGTCAATCAACAAGCTCGCCCTTAGTGCAAGGGAATCACCTTAATGAATTTCAGCCTTAACACATGCTTCACTTTAATCAATAGGCTCGCCCACAATGCAAGGCCATCATTTTCATGAATTACGGCCTTAACATAGGCTTCACTTCAATCAACAAGCTCGCCCTCAATGAAATGACATCGCCTTCATGAGTTTCAGTCTTAACACAGACTTCACTTCAAACAAAAGGCTTGCCCATATTGAAAGAATATCGTCTTCATGAATTTCAACCTTAACACAGGCTTGACTTCAATCAACAAGCTTGCCCACTATGCAAGGGCATGACCTTCATGAATTTTAGCTCTTTACTTCGACCAACAGGCTCACTACAGCATAAGGACATCACATTAATGAATACTTTAATAAGCTCAAATCGACAAGAAAGCTTCGACCACGATAATGTTCATATATTACCATGAGAGTCTTCTCATGTTACACATTATATGTCCACGCATTTTATAAATAACCTTGCTTCGACATAGGGGTAGAAAGGCACATGGCTACACAACAAGTAAACCTAGCTAATCAACATAATACAGTTCGTGCAAGAATCTCGACAAAATATCACATCTCAACCTAAAAGTTCACACATTATATAAATAATCATATGTAAACTTGAGAAATTATTGTTATCCCTCTGCCAACGAGACTCAAAGCTTGGCCACATAGCCAAACCCAAGCTCGTACTCCTCATCACTCTATTGTCGATAAGGTAATACCAGTAGAACTTTATAAAGTTCGAACTTATTTGCCTTAACCGAACCCCGTAGAAAGAGCCAGGTTGTTAGGAGTGGAAGATCTTCCATGATCTTTGATGAATGATTGATGTGACAATTCATCGCCACAGTCGCCTCAGCAACCAAATAAGTCAAGTCTAGATCCTATGTAACGGACTTAGAGCGACAAATTGTATTAGCATTAAATGTACATGATTGATTGATGCATGTGATGAGGGACCTCAGTCGTTGAGGCCGTGTTTTTAATCATCCAGTGGTTCTTATTCATTCATTTCTACTATAAAAGCTAACACATGGTGCCTTCCAAAGGTACTACAAGTTTAGACTTTCAACTTAAATCTACTCTCTGTTTTTCACATTTATTTTTTGAAAATGAGCCCCTTTTAAAGAAGTGGCTTGCATTTAAAGCTCATCCCATACTTAAACACATATAATATCAACTGACTTCACCGTCAGAGTGTATGCAACTAACTCCACCTTCATCGGAGAAGGTCACGTGTATCTAACGGTTTTTCCTAAATGTACAGGACCAAGCTTACGTAGATGAGAGATGTTATGAGATCTGTTGATAATGTTGGAAGTACAAAAATTGAGGTCAACATAACTATCTATTTCATGAAACTCAAAGCTTATAATAAAAAAAGTTAAAAAAAACTGGAGTATAATAGTTAAGAGATTATATTGAACAAGGTCCAATCAAAAGTCAGGATGATAGTTAACATTGGGATATTAGTACCAGTAATGAGCAAACATTATTTTTTTCTATCAGCATGTGCGCACCTTTTAGGAAAACAAGTAGTTTAGAATGCCCTAACATTTATAAAAAGGTCTACCTAAATTGTTTCTCAATTGATTTTTTTTTTTTTTTGGTTATTAGGTCATATAACCCTTCGTTGTTGGAATTAAATCATTATTGCAATTTTTTTTTGTGGAAATTGTTAAAGACATTAAAAGTTCACTTGATAGACGGGTAAAGAACAATACTATCTATCATAATTGTGATTATCACTATATTGAGGTGACATTGAATGATAGGTCTAATAAAATAAGTTGCATGTCCCTATATTTAATTAGATCTATTATTCAATGCTATTTCTATTGTCACATAGAGTGAAGATAATAACTAGTAATAGATACCATTACTCACGTAAAACATCTTTTGATTAGAGCCTATGGTAGTCTTATTTTAGATTCCATAATAATAATTCAGAAAATTATCTTCTCTACTTAATGCCCTTCCTATGCATCCTATTTAATTCTCCCTTTCATTCAGTAGTCTCGTACAAGAAATTATGTATACAATTAGAAGAGATAGCACTAAGTAGATATTAAGGTAGATTAAGGTGGATAGTATTTTTAGATTTTTTATTTAAATGAATATTATTTGGATTGTCATTCTTATCTGGCCTAAACCTATCTTTGCAGCCCTAATTATAGCCCTTATTTGACAACCATTTTAATGAGAAATTTGGGTAAAATGTATTTTGGAATAGTAGTTTTTGGGAAAATGTTTGGTTGAAAAAGAATGAAAGATTTTTATTTACGTGTAATATATTTTATTAAAAAATGAGTGGTTGAAAAGAAGAAAGGGAAAAATAATTAAAAATTTTAAGTGAACTAAATAAGGATGTTGACCTCGAAAAATGTGTCAAAAGGTGTCATTCAAAACAATGTACACGTGGACATTTTCTTCAATAAATTGATTACGATCTTAAGCACCGGTTTGACTACTGATCGAACACATTTAAATAAATGGGCAAAGTATATGTTTGTAGAAGAAGAAAGTATAAAACAATGAATGGGTCTTTGTAGAGAAATATGCAATGCTCATTTATATGACCAGGCCGACATGGTCATCATTGGATCCAATCCACATGGCCTGATTTACTAGACCCTGGTGTGCATCAATTCTATCTCACATTAATTACATTGACATAAAAGAGAAGAGAGATAGTCCACGATTAAAGGAGAAGAAACCTCCATGAAAGGAGGGATTGGAATTCCACAATCCAATGATTTATTAATGAATACAATGACTCTTATTTATAGGGAAAACGAAGAGCAATTAACTGACTAATTTAATGATTAATAGGCTAATCACTAACTAATTAACAATCACTAACTAATTGACAACCTAATAAATATAGCTGAAATATTCTGGAATTAACTGGAATGTATTTCTAACACGCCCCCTCAAGATGGACTATGGAGATTAACAATAGTTCATCTTGAAGATTAAAGAATTTTAGCTCTGCTTCACTTGGAGGTGATGCCTCTAGTTCTTAATTCCAGCCATATGTCACCAGATCTGATGGAGAAGCAAGAAATAGTGGAGGCTCTGACCATCCATAAAGATTTCTGAAAGTTCAGAGAACCAAAATATGAAAGAGAAGAAATTTTATTGTAGAGAATCAATGAAGGATTTTGATGTTGTTGCCGCCATTTTTTGAAGACGGGAACTGAACTTTTGCTGGAATAACACTTTCCAGAATTATGCTGAAATAGAGGAAATTAGAGATATGCTTTCATTTTGTAGAACACAGAAAGAGAAGATGAAAAACTTAGAGACACACAACAGCAAGAAGAACTCTGCTCTGATACCATGATAGAATTCATTAATTGAGAAGAAAAAGACACTCCATGGAAGAAGGGATTGAAATTCCATAATCCAATGATTTATTAATTGAATACAATGCTCAATTTATAGAGAAAAGGATGAGTAATAACTGACTAATTGCCAGATTAATTTAGTGATTAATAGGCTAATCACTAACTAATTGACTACCTAACAAATATAGCTGGAATATTTTGGAATTAACTGGAATGTATTTCTAACACCTCAAAATGTTACAATTATAGTGACCAGGCCGACATGGTCACCATTGGATCCAATCCACGTGGCCTGATTTGCTAGACCCTGGTGTGCATCAATTCTATCTCACATTAATTACATTGACATGCATTTGACAAGGGTTTAACCACCATATATCCTAGGTTGGCATTCCTGACATCAATTTAACAAGAACTTCAAATCAATCAATCCTAAATATAAGCCTATCAGACCCTCTTCTGGGCATTAGGGACTTCAAATGTTGAGGGGTTCGACAGACACGAGTAACCCCACTTCGGGTGAACAAGGGCGAAAACCACTTCAAAGAACTCCAGTACAACGACCTCAGCTATTAATGAAATTACTTCCATAACTCTTTCTTTACTCTTGATTCAATGCCACATGTGTGGACATGGAGTTCCATGTGGCCCTCAATAAAGCACTATTTATGATCAGTAATGATAGTCCCCCCAAGTCTGTGTATAGTCATTCATGTGATACATAAAATTTATATTTCATAAGAAAAAAATAAAAATTTTTGGTAGGGGAAAAAATCTCTGATTGTTTAACAATATACTCCACCAAATCTAATTTGCAAACATTCATGTGGAAATTAGAGTTCTTGATTAACTAAGGTGACCTAGAGGCTACATTTAGGGAGAGAGATATCTGAACCGATGCTCATCAATTCTGAGGTTGTAGTTATACGTATGTGCCAACGTGCCAGGCTTTAGTAATGTAGATAAGGTAGTTAGAGATTGCAGAGGCTGTACAAGGTCAGCGTTGGAAAGTCCGAGGCGTTATCGAGTGTCGTGCTGAAATGATTAGCCATCGTCTGTAATTTTCAATAAAGACAGCTGACAATGGTTCAACTTTCAATACATGCAATCGTCGCAGCATTTAATGTTTCATGATAGCTATCGTCGGCATGCCTCCACTTGCCCAAGCAAATTCGTGCGCGTGAGGGTTACGGTGTAATCTGGGCCTCAGAATACGAAACGGCAGATGTTGTGAGTGGTTCAAATTTAATTGCCAAATCAATAGCTGGGGAATTTGATCTTGAATCTAACGACTAGGATCAAACCTCATTGCCTACAAAAGGCCAAGGCCTTAGGAAAAAATCATTTTTTGCCTTTGCATTATCTTCTTTGTGCTCTTGTGTTTTTTGTTTTTTTTCTTTTTCTCAATTTGTTTTCCGGTTGTTGAGCTCTTTGGATTGTGATTTTCAAAAATCTTCTACCTTTTTCGAGTGATTTAAAAATTTTCTAACTTAGATAACTCACATGGTGTCTTCTTCATCTTAGGCAAGGGTAGATCTAAGAGAAGCAGCTGCTAAGATGGGGGTTAAGATTACAAACACTACCGACCTTATGGAGGCCATTAAAATCGGCTGAAGTTGCCTTCCAATAGTAGGGAGAGGGGCTGGGATGAGGGTTGAGAGGCTGAGAAAATACCACGCCTTCTACTTGGTAAGCCTAATAGAAAAATACTATACACCTTATGATATGGAACTCTTAGCCCCTTCCCCTGATGAGCATGCTTGTTATCGCGGTTGTACACCTTATAATTACCTCACATGAACTTTCACTTTATTATTCACATAATTATAGGTTACAGTATTAATCAAAATGTCCTTTTCTTAAACAATTTTACATATTATAGTTCCTTGGAAAAGGGAGGAACCTCTTTAAATTATTTTACTTTTGCAATCCTTAATGGAAAAGTAATAATTTCACTAAGATATTTTAATAAAACAAGTTCCAACCCAAAGAATGTTCCAATCTATTACAGGTTCAAATATAATGCCCTTTCTATTTCTCTAAGGGTCACATGTCAAAGAAATCCTCTCAAAACTTAGGGTCTGTTCTCTTTGATTTTTTTTGGCCGTTTTCTATTTTCGATTTTCCAAAATGATGAAAACGCATTCTCTTTTCCATTTTTTGTGAAGAAAATACTTGAGTGTTTTCAATTGAAAATACTAAAAACATGTCAAAAACCTAAAACACGCAAAATAGGAGAGAAAAAAAAGAGTGGATGGTCGTGAGACTTCCAGCTTCATTCTCTCCTTTAGGTCGTCACCTCCTTCTCCCTTCTTGACACTGACAACGAATGAGTGGTTGATGGTGCTGGCCCCGGCGTGGGAGGCGATGCTGCTCTAAACCATAGTAGCGTTGCGACCTATTCATTGCGATGCTGCTGTGGTTGGGCCCATCGTCGCAACGTTGCTGTGGTTGGGGGAGGCGACATTTGCAGCACAACGATGGGTGATGGGTGTTGATGGTGGTGGCGATTTGGTTTCTTCTCGCTCTTCTCTCTCTCTCTCACTATTGGGAGTTCTTTGGTTTTGGTTGATGGTGGTGGCGATTTTGGTTTTCGTTGATGGTGTTGATGGTTGTATCGACAGTCAATTTTAGCAGTGGTGTTGATGATAGTGGTACTGACGATCGATTTTGTGGTGATGATTGGTTGTCTTGGTGACTGATTATGGTGGTGATTGGTTATGGTGGTTGCGATGGAGGTGGTGACTGGTTGGCAGTGGTGATTCAAGTTATGGCAGCTTTGTGGTGGTGTTATGGTTGTGGTTTTTTTTTTTTTTGAAGAAAATGTTATAAAAAATTATTCTCAAAATTTACAAGTAAATGCATTCATCATGAATTGAAAAGCCAAAATATTGTTTAACCCTTTATTGGACCACAAATTTATAAAGGGCAACTACAAAGATATTGTTGTAAACTTCCAATGTGAGATAAGTGAATTACTTTTACCAACGGCTAATTCGTTCCTAATTACCAATGGAATATCCATTGCTGAAAGATCAAAATTTTAAACGGTTATATTAGGCACGAAATATCCGTTGGTAAAGAAATATCATTTTTACCAATGGAAAATCCGTTGCTGATTAATGTAGTTAAAAGATCAAAATGTTAAACAGTTATATTAAGCACGGAATATCCGTTGGTAAAGAGATATTATCTTTACCAACGAAAAATCTATTGCTGATTATTGTAGCTAAAAGTGAATTATTTTTACCAACGGATGATCCGTTTCTAATTACCAACGGATGCAAAGTGAATTACTTTTATCAACGGATAATCCATTTCTAACATTCGTTGGTAATATTCGATACATCACCTATGAAATATCCGTAGGTGAAAGAGTCAAATGTTAAACGGTCACATTAGGCACGGAATATCTGTTGGTAAAGAGATATTATATTTACCAACGAAAAATTCGTTGTTGATTATCGTAGCTAAAAGTGAATTACTTTACAAACAGATAATCTGTTTCTAATCACCAACGAATTGCAACCGTTGGTAATTTTTCGTAGGTGAAAAGTTGTTTTTAAGTAGTGGATTGAGCTTCTTTGTTCATGTTTTGGAATTAATTGATGACTGTAGGTGTTTAGTCAAGAATGGTTGTTTGGTTTTACCATTCTTGATTAATCTTTAGCTTCAATTGATTTTCTTGATTTTGGGTTTTTTTTTCATTATTAAGCAAAAAGAAAGAACATTTTTGTTGTTTTGATTATATGTCATAATTTATTGTATCTATTTAATGAGTTAAAACATATGGTTTTACCTAATTGTTTCTATGCACAACTGAAAAACAATGTAATTTCGTTCTTCACATGTCCTATTACTAAATAGTATTTGACCTTTTTCACTTAGCTTGCACTTTAGTGACATGGATTTTTGTTGACTTCCTTGAAGTGAGATGTGTTTGATGTTACAGGTGCCTTCTAGAGTTTCAGAGACTACATCAAATTTTGTGATTAATAAACTTGATATTTAATTTAAACAACCTAATTTCCTGCAGTTTATTGAGGAAGCTAAGGATATGGATCTAGATTTATGGTATTGTTGAACAAAAAGAACAGATAATAACCAATATCGATTCTCTAATAATTTATATTCCATTTCTGATTTTTAACAAGAGAACTTTTATAGCTCTTGTAAGAGGTTTAGTACTTAGCACAATATTTCATATTTTATCGAATTCTGGTTTTATATATTTGTGATGATTCAAATAAATATTTTCCACCTGTGTTGCAAAATAATTTATAACTTTAGAACTTATATGAAACTAGAACTAAATACTGCTGTTGTCGTTGATGTTTGCCCTCTACCTCTGCTTTTGACTAGTTGTGTTTGCCCTTTCACCATTCTAGGTATCAAATTTTTGTTATAACGTGCTATGATTTTGGATTCATTTTGTTTTTGTTTTATTTTAGATTTATATGGTGCATTAATGTTGAGTCCGGGTATTATGAGTGAATTTAGTTCAAATATTACATTTCTTGTTTATATAGCTATTTCCATTTCTCTTTCAACACACCATGGGCCAATTCTCGATGAGGAGTTAGCGCTACAGCTCATTAAGTACGTGGTAAGGGTGGCATGGGAGGACGACATACAGCTCCATTCTGGGAGAGGTTCACTAAAACTACCACACTTGCCAATGGCTTCTCCAACTTGTAGGCCATGGTGATAGTCGCATTCCATCTCTTGGAAGTTCCCTGCCATCCATTGATAGAAAGCAACATTCATTGAGTGGAAGATGGCTTAATGGAAGTTGTAGTGTCTTAGGCCATGGTGCGCATATGAGCTCTTATTTTTAACTTAGTTTTACTTTCCAAAATTTTTTTCTTGAATGTCATTGTGGATTCTAGATTTTTTTTTTGTAGGGTAATTGGTGCAAAAAGTCCCTCCTTATCCAGGTGATTGTGAAAAACGTCCACACTTTTCATTTTTTGGCATTTTTGCCTTTATTTCCATCTTTCATTGCGCTGAACGTCCTTTTTACCAATTTTTGATGTAAAATGACCAAAATACCCTCGTATTAATCAAAACAAAAAAAGAAAAGAAAAAAATTGCAACTATAGGCCCAAACTTTTAAAAAGTGCATACGAGTCCAAAATTCAAAAAACCCATCACCTTCATTTCCACACCTCCCTCTTCTCCAATCGCCGGCCTACGCCTCAGCTACACCATCCAATCGTCACCTAGAACACCGAGGCTCGAACCACAAACAATTTTCACCAACCCCAAATACTTTTCCATAAACAAATCAATCAAACAACAAAATTATTTGGGCAATATCAAACAAAATTTATCCTTGCATGGTTGGTTGTTTTTGAGGTCAAATTCAAAATTGCTTCTTTTTAATGGTGAATTGCAAGAATTGATTCACTACCTAGAGTCATTACACCTTAAATTATATGCTAGTTTGATAAATTTGTTGATTGGAGATGTGGAGGAACATCAATTGGAAGGGGATGGATACGGTGGATGTGTCTCTACGTTTTCTGAATGAACTGCCATGTCCAGGCAAAATTGGGGAAGACCATATGTTTATTGGATGCCCCATGAGGTGTAGGTACCTAAGGTAGTGGTCCGCGATCATGGGTCCCACCATTTTCGTTTGATTGCATGCATTAAAGGACATTTGATGACCATGGATAGGGACATGTTGGTATGTAGATTCGACTGGAATGTTGGAAATGGTATGGGTATTGTTGGAACAGGTGGTGCCGCCAGTTTTTGCATTTGCAAGTTTGATATTTTGGCTTGCAATTTCTACCAAATCTGTTGGCGTGGTGGTTCGATGTTGGGTGGTATGAGTAGAGGAGAATAAGGGCTTTCCGGCGGTATGGAGATCCGATGGTTTCGGAGGTGGTTGGTTGGACTTTTTTGGCTTCAAAGGTGGCAATCCCATTTCGATTTTAGGTGGTTTGGTGACGAGTTTTTTGAATTTTGGACTCGTATGCGCTTTTTAAAAGTTTGAGCCCATAGTTACTGTAGAATCCCCAATTTTTTAGTTAATTCACATATATTTTATTTGCCTTTTGATAGGAATGCAATGTTTGGTTAAGTCCTTATGCAAGTGAATTGGTTATCGCTATAGTTGATTTGGATCTATATGGATATCTTTATAGTTCAGGGACCGAAGTAAAGATAAATATCGAAATTTATACTTTTATTAATTGGGCAAAATAGTTAACTATTGAAGGAACTAGAATTACCCTATCAATATTGGGCTCATTTTGAAGCTCGCAATAAATGGCGAATTATGGATTCAAGAAAAATTTAATTTGGTCAAGTTAAGCTTGAGTTTTAGCCTACTAAAAAACTTTATGGTTATGAGAATTTTTAAAGGATTAGTTTTTAGTCAGTTGATTGCCATCGCAAGTTTAGCTAAATAAATTAGAATTTTAAGTATTGGTTAAACAAAGTCCTTATGTTAAGTATTAATAATTATAAATTTTAATTAAGAGATAATCAATTAAAACATAATCCTTGCTTACAGAAATGTTAAAAGCAAATCATGTGGAATTTGAATTCTTTAATTGAATCTAATATTGGAATAAATTATGATTCATGCATGCAATTCTTCTTTTCTCACGTGTGATTAGAATTAGGCAATCATGATGTCTCCAAATTGGACCAAATTTTGGGAAGATTGGACTGAAAATCTTGAATTTAAAACGCCATTGCTGTGATTAATTCTCACGTGTTTTCACCACACCATGTCTTGGTCTACTACATATATGCCATCAAACCTTAAGGCATTATGCAATACACTCATTTTGCAATATATTTTTGTATTTGTCCATTCTCCTTCCCTCTCTAAATTCTTCTCTATATTACAGGAAATCTAAAACATTATAGTATTCTACTATATTTTTACCCTTCATTCAATTTCACAAATGGCCAAGTGCTAAGACGAAATTCAAAAAAACAAGATCTCACAGTTTGCTTTTCAAGTGCATATTGTACACGATTCATTATGTAAGGTGAGATGGTCAGTGCTATTAGTGGTTTTTTCACATCTTTTCAAATACATCATTATGTATGAATTTAATGACATCAGTTCAGGGCTCCTTCAGGAAAAACCATGATATATTTTAAGGCACAATTTAGCCTTCACGTTATTTTGCAACGCTTGCTAGAATTATCATTCGTCATGGTGTGATAATTTTCATTTTATGTTGGTAAGAGAATTTATTCGTAATTTTACATTTGATTTGAATGTGGAGTAGCAAACATCTCATTGAATATAATTCATTATTAACATCCCTTTTATTTACAATTTTCAGGTAAGAATTAGTATGCTGGATGGCAGTGGATGAATTTGTTATTGGACCAACGGATCCTCGTCATGAAGTACTTTAATTTTTAAAAACACTAGAATTTTAATAATGTTTGATTATTTTTCTGACTCAATTGTGAGAACTTTAAAAATTTCAATTAGTTCTAATTTTATTGTTCATTAGAACTATTTTGAATAATGTTTGATGAGGGATTTGATTCCAAGACGTTCGGGTTGCTAGAATTCTGGGCGTGACAACTACAATTTTTTTCTTTTCTTTTTTTGTTTTATTTAAATGGAAGGGTATTTTGATCATTTTACGTCAAAAATTGGTAAAAAAGACGTTCATCGCAAAGAAATGTGGAAATAGAGGCAAAAATGTCAAAAATGAAAGGTAGGAACGTTTTCCACAATCAACACGATAGATAGGGACGTTTTGCACCAATTACCCTATTTTGTATTACTTTGACATTCAAAGCATTGGTGATGGGTGAAGGCAAAGATGACCAAACTCGAAGTTTTTTACACATATAGGTTAGGTTTTAGCTCAAAATCAAGTTGTATTGTATTAGCCTATTAGGCAAACATGGTAGTGTATTAATTGATATCGTGGTAAATGTGTGGATTTTCACATTTCTTCTATCTTGGATTTTTCGTTAATTGCAAATTGCAATTTTACCATACAGGTTATTGATCCTAATGTGGAGAATCAAGACACATTGGGCCTATATATTATGGATGGTTTTCTATCTAACTTAGCAAATGCTATTGTTGGAATGGATGTCAACTATAATTTCCACTCTAAATTTTAGCACAGTTCATTCTAGACACAAGTCACAATTCTTAGTCGTCAACTATACCAACGTCATTTAAGGTTTTCCCCGTTTCTTTTCATTCAACATCTCCATTGAATTGGAAAGAAAAAGAAATTAATAAATCTTAAAATGTTTCGTTTATGAAATACTTTTTTACTTGATTTCAGAACCTGTGGAAGGAGTTATGTACTGCAAATTTAACTACATGGGTGATTTTTCTTAATCATTTAGATTTATCTATCAATATAATGTTTATGTTTTAATTGGTTAATGTCACTTTTAGTCTTATTTCCTGTTTTAATAGCATATATATGGTTGTGTATAGTTGATTGTTTAACAACTTCGTCTTCGGTCAATGGAAAAATAATAAAAGATGAAGAAGGAACACATGAGTTTTGGTCAGTAAAATTGGCAAAAATTGCAGCTCAATTAGCAGTTTGTTGATGGGCTTCCGAATAACTATACTAGAACAGAAATAGGTCGTATCCTTGCTATTTATTGCAGTTAATGTTTTTCCTTGTCTCGTTATTTTATTTGTCAGGGTTTGTTCATGTAAGTGATAAAGATCTACCTATAAAAAAAAGTGATAAAGATCAAGTGTTATGTTGGTTTTATTCTTTGGTTTGTGGACTTATTTATTTGGAAGAAGAATACCATGAGGTTGTTCTTGGTACGTTTGTAAGATCAAACTTTCCCGTGTGGTTGTAATGTTCTCTCCTAGTAGTTAGTTGAAAACAGCATTTCGAGGGATTTTTTTTTCCAGTCAGAATCTTGTAGAAGCTCCTACTTTTCTTTTATGTTTAATTTAACACTAGACTCTATGATGTGAATATAGGTTCAGTATTGATGTTCTTTTTCTATATATTTCAAGTGGAAGGACAAATCACTTTAGTATTCCACTTGCTGGCATCGATTTTTCCTTAAAGTTTGCAATTGAACAAAATGTGTAGTTGTTCAAACTCAACTAAATGGTTCTAAATTGTTCACCCCACATATAACTTTTGTAGGGGTGACAAAATGTATTATTCTTGTAGCTTTTATTCTGTTCATCTTATGTAGATCAGCAAAGTTCCTTGCCTATTTCACAAAATTGTTTGTTATCTTCATGTTTCAATGGATGCATTTCTTTAAATAAATGGGGTAATATATATTTGTAGAAGTTCAAAAATTTAGAGAAATTGGAAAGGAAAATGCTCATGTGAATTATTCAATTCAAGACTTCCCTTCAAAGTGCACTCTCCACATAATGGAGAGTGTAATAGCTACCAATTCTGACCAGAATGGGATGGTGAGGAAGGAGAGATTGAACCAATGATAGATGTTAATTACATACAAGCAAGGAATTTTCATATTTTCGTGATTTTAGATTTTCTTAATAGTTTTTCATTTTTTATGATTCATTTGAATTGAAAGATGCATCTTAGTGAGTTTTATTTGTGATTTTTTACCTGTGTTGGTGAAGTGACAAGAGCTCAGCCAATAGTTTTTGTTGTTTTTGGTTGCAATTCACTTCCTCGCAAGGGACTTGCTAATAATTTCTTGGGTTTTCCTAGGAAGGAGATTTGAGTACCATATCACTGGGGATATTGTATGTATCATTTGTGTAGTTTTCCTTTTGAGTTGCAAGTTCAACTTGGTGTTTTTCTATAGTCTCTTGCAGCAATTTCACAGTTGCTCCCTTGTCACTTTTTATGCTTTCCACTTTGTTCTCTTCAACCTAGGAAGAAAATAGTACATTATATACACACTGTTTTAGTAAATGACATGGAAAAGAGTAATGACATTGATCCACAGGTAGCTCATCAAACTCTTGAAATAGCCATACTAAATCAATTTGTAATTTAGATCTCTTCACCTAACAATATGCTGTAGATGTGTGGCTACCTTGGTTTAATAGTTTCTAATGCAATACTATGTTTTTTTCACTTGACTTCTTCTCAGTTTTCTATCGTTGATGGAAATCTCATGTTTGTTAATGATTTCCATCTCTATTTGATGTAGATTTTCCCCCCTTATATCATCCATTTTGCATTAAGCAACCTAATTTGTCCAAGGATTGTAGTTTAACACAAAAAAAAAGTCGATAAAGTCTGAGTCAGAAAAAAAAACCTTTTGTTAAATCGAGGGTAAACCTTGAGAAATGGTACTGAAGGAAGTATTCCACTGGATACGCTCTCTTCAGGCCTTGCAATGTTTGGGAAGGTATAATATGTTTACAATTAAATCTATTCTTGAAAAATTAGAACATGATTAGTTATATTGTCATGGTACAGGAAGCTATGCAAAGGAGATCAGTTGCTTCCGCACCTGCAACCGAAGCTATAGAAGAGGTCATTGACATAGAGTCTGTTGTGAAGAGCCTAAGGTGATAATTCATTTCTTTCAGTTTGTCTTTTTCTCTCTCCGAACACAAAGTTCTTCTTGGATCAAATGTTTAAAAGTTTTGTACATACAGTTGTTCATAGAAAATCAAATGCAGATCATAGATGAATTTGGTTTTAGACTCTAGTTAAATTAATATGCTCTCACATCTGCTGCTACTATATGTAACTCCATTGCCTTGTGAACTAACTCGCTCAATTTCATTAGCACAATTTTATTTTATTTTCTATTGATTTCAAGGTCCTATTAGAAAGTGTTGAGTTTATAACTAAAAGATCATCGAATCAATTGTAATTTAAAATGAATAGAATTCCTTCCCAGATATGAATTTAGTTGATAGTGTTGTTACTAATTATAGATATAACAAGTCATAACATATGATACATTTCACAAGTCATAACAGATGTTTCTATTATCATGAACTACCATGTTCTACATACACATGATGTCTTCAATTTTATTTTTTGGTGAGTTTCTTTATGCAATAATATCAGCTTTTGAAATGATCACTTTGTTGGATAGAGCATTAGCGATGCAATAGTATGATCCAAGACTCTTGAATAATGGGCAATAAATCTTCAACGACTTTTTTTTCTTTAGTATCTACAATTTCTGTACTAATAAAAACACAATAAATACAACATTCGTACAATGCACATTCAACGACTAGTTATACATGAAAGTTCGCATTTGGTTTATTGGTTCTGATTTTGTTTATATAAAATTGATCAATTTCGAAAATGCAAATATAAATTAAAAATCAAGCTCATGCTTTGCATTAGAAAGTGATATACTCTGTCACTTTTTCATTTGCATTTTTTTAATGCAGCATTTTTACTTAAATTTATAAAAAAATTTGAACTAAAATTCATATTTTACTTTCTACTTTTTTGAGTTGGATATGAATTAAGGTTGCCCCATTTGAAAGTGACATGTTGTGTCACTTTTTTAATGAAAGGGTCACACAATATCTAATATGGTTGTTTCATTGCATAAAGATATCATGATGGTATCAAAACCTCACAAAACTAAATTTTTTTAAGACATGCAACTTTTTTAGGTTACTACTTTTGAAGATAATGACATGATACAATTACAAATTGTGAAATTCTTTATTCGATGACAACATCGGTTAAAATTCTACCAACTATAGAATAATTTGCTGTTGATTTTCATAAAGGCAGATCGAAAGTAGAAAAAAAAGAGAATGAAATAGAAAGTGAAATCATTTCAATTGTCACTATGAAGAAGTCACAAAAGAAAAGAAGGTGGAAAATTTTATGAAACTTGAGTGTTTTGAGTTTTTTATTTTGGATTCTTTCAGTTTTTTTGTTTTTTTTGTTGCTAATATTATTAAAATACATAATAAAGATTTCTATGCATCATTTTCATGTTTGAAATAAAAATTCAAGTAATATATCATTTTTGAAACAAAAAGTGACATCATGTCGACGTTACATAAAGATTTAACTGTAAAACATAGAAATGTTAAATGGATTAAAATGGCTTTACTAACCTCCTCATTCTTGTGTCTTAGCTATCACATGCAAAGCAACATATGTTTTTCTAGATTAATTTGGATCTAATTTCATTCCTAACAATTATTATGTACTTTAACGAGCTAATTATTGATGAAATTAGGGAATTTCTATTCACAATTGTGTAATTGTGATTTTTGTAGGCTAAAATCCCAAAATTGGAAGAGAATAAAGCTAAAGAAAGGAAAAAGGATCAAATGTGCACAAAAATATAAATATTACTTCGGGGATCAAAATGTATAAATGTCAAAAGTTTCAGGACCTTGGGTTGCAATTTCTAGAAGACGTGATTGAAAGGAAAGTTAAAATTTGAGGATCAAAATGGACAATATAAAAGTTGAGGGACTTGAAGTGCAATTACACGATGGATTGAAGCTGCAAAAAGAAGAAATTGAAGTGGGGGCACCATGCACTAGAGCTTAGGCCTCCCCGTCTAATGACTAGGGCATTTTCATTTATTCTTCAAAGTTCAGGAGTAAGTCTACAATTAATTGGGATGGTTTTTGGGCCCCTTTTTAAATGCATATTTCAAATCATTTTTACCTGATTCAATCTTTCATCTCTTTCAACACACTTAAACCCTAAGTTCGAGGGAAAAAAAATAGAAGAAAAGGAAGAAATACAAAGCAAAATTTGGGATTTCAAAGGAAGATTCGAGATTTCAACACTTCATTTCCTCAAAAATACATTCAAGGGACAGTTTTCTTCTACTATCTAGTATCTTTTCATCATCTCCCTCATTTTTTAATTTATTTCATCTCTATCTCCAATTCCATTTCTATTGTGTAATGGGTTAAGTGTTTAAAGTTGGGATTCATAATTTAATTTGACCTAAGTTTCATTAAGACCAATATTTACCATTTAATGCTAAAGTTGCCATTGTTATCGTGTATTTTTAATTGTGTTTACATTTTCATCATTTATGTGCCAAAAGATGATTGGGTTAGGTGGTTTGTAATTTTATTGTGAGATTGTTGCGCTTTCTAGTCTAAAATAATTAATGTCGTAGGTTGTTTTAAGAGATAGAGATATATACTCTTAATCCTATGTGATTCATTAAGTTATTTTTCACTACGATTTTACGTGGTTGGTTGGGTATTTACATAAATATATAGTGGGTAAAACTAACCAACTAGAGTTATTTTCGATCGGAAGAGCTAACTAACTAAAATTGAAAAATCAGGTCTAACATTGTAATTAGGTGATTTACATTTCTGATTTATTGAGATATTAATGAAATGACGGTTAAGTAATATCATAAATCTTAACTCATTTAAAATCCAAAATCTTATCACTTTCACAATTATTAGTTCACTTAAACTCTAAAATTATTTTGTTTTCATTTCTAACTTCAAACTATTACCGTTGTATCTCTGATTCTGTTCTATAAATACAAGGCTTTGGTTATTATTATAACACACACAAATCTATTGACTTCTTTCTATTTTCTTATCTTTTTCTCTCTTTTCATAACAAGTTATCAGCATGATAGCTTAATTTTTCAAAGTTTAGTAAATGTGGTAATTTTTTTATAAGTATAAATAGTTATCATGTGTACCAAAATTGATTTGGTGGCATGTGAATTTTTTCGATGTACACATACATTATAACTAGGTTGCTTATTCTCCTCTGCTTTTCATTAGTGTGCATATTAATTTTAATTCACGTTTATATGTGTAATTTGTACACTTATTAATTCATTTATTCTGATTCATACACAATCATCACATATTATTCATGTATTAATTCAGTCTTTTGAATCTGTTACATATTTGTAAGGTGTCGTGCTTTTTCAGGGTAAGAAGGAGTAGAGAAAATGCCTCGAGCCAATGTTCAAGCACCAGGTACTACGACGTTGAAGTAACCCACGCCATACTCCCATGAAAAGCTCGAACGACCTTTAAACAAAATGTGTAAAAAAACAAAATAATAGAAAAGAGAGGGTAATGGAACTTCCTTGGTTAGGCATTTGGGAAAGAGTGCCAATGCTCGGCTTGGACTTGTGATGCTCTTGAATAGTTCATTTCTAATGCACCCCCAAACTTGTGATCAAGCCTCGACTTGATTTCAAATCATTTCCTTCAACAAGCATCTCATGGAACAACTTGTGGTGTTCTACAAAATCACAAGAAAGAAGTAACTTAAATAGGTTAAAATCAAAGTTGTTAAATGTCACCAACATAGTCAAAATGAACTATTGAGCTTGTTGAGAACCAAGATCAACCTAAGACTTCAAAAAGTTATATAACTAGTCGAATTATATCTAATGACAAAAAAATAAAAATAAGTAGATTAAGGGTAAGAAAATTGGGGCCTCCTAACAAGCATTTTTTAAAGCTTTTAGCTCGACTTCAGCAATTAAATCATCGACATCTAAAGAAGGTTTTAGATGCCTTGCACATCTTTCTTCTTTTGGCTTTGCTCCGCTCTTCATTTGTTCTCTAAAGCTTAAGATTCTCTATTTCAATATAGTATGACTTGCTTATCCTATCCGATTTAAATTCAACTATATCAACTTTTACCTCCTCATAGGGCTTAATCACAAAATCAATTTTCGGGCAATTAATAAAGTCAGAAAAATGTTACTTTTATCTTCGTTTATTGCTACACCTTTGTTATGCTCTATCTATTAAGTTGTCATTCTATTTGAGCTCTCCGTCACTAGTTGATGTTTCATCAAATTGAATAACTGGTTCGTAGTCTAAATCCACGGGTAATGACAAGTCCTTCTTATAAGCTTTTTCAAGTGGATTATATCCCCACTTTTGAAATCTGTCCTAGTACATGTAATCTATCATAAGCATGTCGTTTTCATCCAATTTGGTAAGTTCATTAAAGTACTTTATCATTTAGTAGGGAAGGACCATCTCCCAAAAGCTTGATGTCCTCATCCTAACCATCAGGTACATAATCTCTAGCGAGCATGTAACTCTTATCAAAATTATCGAGTTCATACCAATCATTAGGTACATAATCTCCCGCGAGTATATAATTCTCATCAAAATTATCAAATGCTTGTTTCCTTAAGTATTGTGTAAACCAAAGAGTTTTGACATTAATGCATTGGTGGACGAATATAAACATTGTCCAATACAATGCAACGTGTAACAAATTTAACTTGGATCTCCTTTAAAGCATATATCCATAGTCCATATAGAGATTAGCCATTGTAAAAAAATTTGTTACTATACCCACATCAGAATCATGCATGTATAGCTGAAAATTACATGGGAAGAATACCTAACGTACTGCAAGTGAACTGATCACATTCAAGCAATAAAGTGCAAGATAAGTTCGAGTCAATCCCTCAAGGAATATTTATTTTTAATTACACTAGTCTAGTCAATTTAATTATAACAGGCAAACATGCTACAAAATATGATTTTGAAAATAAGAAAAATAATAACTAAAAGCTTCACAAAAATAACAAATATAAAAAGTAAGGGAGGATAAAGTAGTTGGAATTCATTTAATCGTCACTTAATTAATTTCTCCACAAGCAAATTTACAAATTAATTATTAATCATGTTAGATTCGATTTTTCAATTTTAGCTAATTATCTCTCGTGGGCGAAATTAACCTTAAAACCTAGAAAATGTCCAAAACATTCCAAAACTCTCCCCCAAATTACAAAAAGGGCCTCGAAAAGGACGGTGCAATAGCAACAGAGTTCCTAGCATGGCCTTGCAGGCAGTACGTCGCATCAGCTTGTAATCCGCAACTCCGACACCTTGCCATCGTGTCTTTACGGCTTTAGTTCTCTACCTGATTGCATGTTAGGTCCCTCAACTTTAATCTTATATAATTTGATTCTCAAAATTTGATAAATGCATCAAAAGTCCTTCAACTTTCAACGTTTGTACAATTTGGGCCCCAACTTCATACTTTTGTATGCTTCTAGTATTTTCCTTTCTTTTGCATTTTTTCAACTTCAATTTGGGATTGTTTCCTACAAAAGCGACAATTACACGATTATGAGTAAATTTTCACTCTTTTGATCAATAATAAGCTTATTTTAAGTATGAAATAAGTGTGTAAAGACACAATTATCACACATAGATATTCATTATAATAAAAAAAATGTAAATTGATATAGATGTGAATCGGCGTAGTCAATCACTACCAACCCCAAAATCAAGATTGCGATCATCCCCAAGAAAGCTAAAACAAGGTTTCGGATTAAATTCAATAAAATTGGAACCAAGCAACTCGAATCGCCGATGATGTACAGACCTCTTGATCACGCAAAATTATATAAATCTCACCTGGTTGATTTGAACGCTACAAGATTTAAATCTTGATAAATTCGTAGATTGGTCGATTGAAGAACACAAGAAGAAAGCAATTAAGAGCCTCTTAATTGATAAGAATATCAAAGTTCCAAAACAATGACATAAAAATAAAAAAATAAAAAATAAAAGTGCACAATCTTTTAAATATGGTAGGTAATTGAATAAATATAGAATCCTATCAAATATGGAAAATCTTGCAAAAAAACAAAAACTGGTCCAACTTTTACGATTCAGTCCCCCATCTTATACCTCGTGTAACGTGTTGATCCAATTCACTTTGGCTTTCGACCCGAACATGAAACTTGTCCCAATTTGAGTCTCGAACATGGTGTCATCAATGGTCGCCTTGATGAGCAATCCCATCGCCTCTTTCACTCGCTTTACCCTAAATCGCATCATCAGTCCACTATTGACTATCAATGGATCTTTACCCGAGCTTGACTTCGACGCTTGCATGTCCTGGATCACATCACCCCTTCTTCGAAAGTTCATCCTCGAATCTGAACCTACATCAAAGGGAGAGAGATTAGACACATTAAAAGTTGCTGAAATGTTATACTCACCTGGAAGTTCCAATTTGTATGTGTTGTCATTGATCTTCTCAAGGACTTGAAACAGTCCATCTATTCGTGTTTGCAACTTTGATTTTTGCTGCTCTGGGAATCACTCTTTCCTGAGATGCACCAAAACCCAATCTCCTGGTTCGAATGTAACATGTTTCCTGCCATTATTTGCTTGCATTGCATAATGCTTACTCTTTTTGTCAATTTGCTCCCGCATCTTTTCATGGAGTGACACTCAGTCTTCCTCTTCCCATCCAAGTTACCTCGTTCATTCACAGGTAAATGTATTAAATCCATAAGTGTTATTGGATTAAAGCCATAAAGGATCTCAAATGGTGAAAATGACATAGTAGAATGTATGTCCCTATTATATGCAAACTCTATGATAGGTAAACATTATTTCTATTAACCACAGTGTCCAATAGTTATGTCATGCTCCTATTTGCTACATTGGTTTGACCATCGATTTGTGGGTGACAAGTTGCAGAAAATAACAATTTCATGCCTAACTTATTCCACAAGACCCTCCAAAAGTGAATAAGAAATTTGACATCCCTATCCAAAAAAATAATCTTAGGTATCCCATGAAATCGCGCAATTTCTATAAAGAACAAGTCTGCAATATTAGTGGCATCGTCAATTTTGTGACATAGAATAAAGTGTGCTATTTTACTAAACCTATCCACCACAACAAAAATCAAATCTCGTCCATTTTTAGTCCTAGGAAAACCTAACACAAAATCCATTAAGATGTCTACCCAAGGTTCACTGGGTATTGGCAAGGGTGTGTAAAGTCCATGAGGTAAGACCCGAAATTTAGCCTTCTTACAAGTTATGCATCAACTACAAATCTGATCCACATCAACTTTCATTTTAGGCCAATAAAAGTGTTCACTCAATATCTCCAAAATCTTTGCTATCCCAAAGTGACCCATTAGTCCTCCACCATGTGCTTCCCTAGCCAACAACTCATGCATAGAGGAATTAGGGACACATAATTTATTTTCCCGAAACAAGTACCCCTCATGATTAAAGAACTTATCTACCGCCTCCTTATGACATGATTTGTAAATGGTGGAAAAATCAAGATCATTTTCATACATGTTCTTAACTTACTCAAAACCAAGTAATTTTGCACTCAAGGAAGTTAGAAGCACATACCTTCGTGACAATGCATCTGCTACCACATTTTTCTTACCTTGCTTATAATGGATGATATATGGAAAAGCTTTCTATGAGTTCCATCCAGTGTGCATGTCGTTGGTTCAACTTACCTTGACCTCGCAAATGTTTCAGTGACTCATGATCAGAATGAATTACAAATTCCTTTGGCCATAGGTAATGCTGCCATATCTCCAATGCTCGAACAAGTGATAAAGCTCCTTATCATACGTAGGATAGCTGAGAGCTGTACCACTTAGCTTTTCACTAAAGCAGGCTATCGGTCTGTTAGCCTACATTAAGACTGCTCCAATACCTATTCCTGATGCATTATACTCAATCTCAAAAGTTTTGTCAAAGTTAGAAAGTCCTAAAATCGGTGCTACAATCTTTGATAGTATTTGAATGCACACTCTTATTCTGTCCCTACTGAAATCCCATATTTTTTTCAACAATTTCAGTTAGTGGTGTGATAATTGTGCTGAAATCTCTAACAAAATGCCTATAAAAGCAAGCAATACATGAAAACTCCTAACCTTAATTACGTTTTTAGGTGTTGACCAATCTTTGATAGCTATTATTTTCTCTTTGTCTACCTCTACACTGTTAGCACTAACTATAAAGCCTAGAAAGACAACCCTGTCCAAGCAAAATATGCAATTTTTAAAATTGGTATAAAATTGTTATTTCCTCAAAACCACAAGGACATACCTCAAATGTTCTACATGCTCATTAAGGTCCTTACTATAGATCAAAATATCATCAAAATAGACCACCACAAATTTTTCAATGAAAGAACGCAAAACATGGTTCATTAAGCGCGTGAAGGTGCTCGGTACATTTGTAAGCCCAAATGGCATGACTAACCATTCATAAAACCCGTATTTAGTCTTAAAAACCGTTTTTCATTCATCGCCCCTCTCGCATGCAAATTTGATGAGATCCACTTTTGAAGGTCAATTTTACTGAATATGCATGCACCATATAGCACATCAACATGTCTTCTAGCCTAGGAAACGGGTAAAGATACTTTACCGTGATGTTGTTAATGGCTCTACAATCCACACACATCCTCCATATTCCATTTTCTTTGGCACTAGCAGTACAGGTACGCTGCATAGACTCATGCTTTCCCTCATATAACCCTTACTCATAAAGTCCTCTACTTACCTTTGAAGCTCCTTTGTCTCCTCCAGAGCTCCAGGTATGAAGTCAATTTGGTGCTCAATCCCTCTAATGGGTCGCACGTCCTCCGAAAATACATCTTCAAATTCCTACAACACGGAAATAGCCAAACTAGGGAGGGGTGTGTTAGGTTCCTCAAAATTAAGGAGTGACTCCTTATAGACCAACAATATCATTTGTTGCCTCTCTATTATTGCCTTTTTCAATTCACTCCCTCTCTCGAAGAAATTTTATTTCGACTTTTCTCTCCTCTCGGAAGACTCTTTTTCTTTTCTCTCATGTGGCCCCACTCTCTTTTTCTCTCCATTAGCCACCTCATTCTTTTTTCTCTTTTTCTCTAACTCTCTTACTCTTATTTCCTCTTCATTTTCCAGTTGTATTTGGTCTTCATATACTTGTGCCGGTGTTAATGGCACAAGAGTGATAGACCTCCCATATTTCACAAAGCTATACTTATTTTTATACCCATCATTCATTGCTTTTCTATCGTATTACCATGGTCTCTCCAACAAGATATGCCCAGCATGCAAAGGTACAACGTCACACATCACCTCATCTTGATATTTACCAATGGAAAAATTAATTAACACCCTTTTGTCACATTAACTTCCCTACATTCATTTAACCATTGTAATCTATAGGGCCAATGATGTTTTAATAATGTTAAACCCAATTTTTCCACCATATTAGTGCTAGCCACGTTAGTACAACTTCCACCATCAATTATTACACTACATAACTTGTCATTGATGTGACACTGCGTGTGGAGTATGTTTTCTCGTTGTTGCTCCAAGTCATATGCCTTGATTTGAGCGCTAAGAGCTTGCCTCGCGACCAACAGCTTACTACCGACCGCATACTCAGTGGTGTCTTCTTCATCAACATCTTCCAACTCCAACATGCCTACATAATCACTTTCACTTTCAGTTTCCACTTCTCCGCTGTCCCACAGAATCACTGTTTTCTTGTTTGGGCAATGAGAAGCGATGTGCCCCGTTCCCAAGCAACGAAAACATTTGATGTCCCTGTTTCTTGATAGCTGGGATTCTCCTTTTAGTGTGGCCCTACTAGCACCTTCTTCCTTGCCTCTCGGCACTTCAGCTCTTCTTCTTGCAATAATCCCATGTCCTTTTTTGTTTTTCCCCTTCGATTTCCAAGAAGGAATAAAACCCGAAGATCCCAGTTGGTATTTTACTGTCCCATTCCATTTCAACTGCCTCTCTACCTTCATGGCTACATGTAACATGTCTTCAATTTCCACATAGTGTTGTAACTCCACTACATTTGCAATGTCCCTATTCAGTCCATTCAAAAATCGAACCATAATGGCTTTCCTATCCTCCTCTACATTCGCCATAATCATTAGTATCTCCATCTCCTTATGGTAATCTTCCACACTCCTAGAGCCTTGATACAGATTTTATGTTTTTGATGAAGCTCCAGTAATAGTGATTAGGTACAAATCTCTTCCTTATTATAGTTTTCAATTCCTCCCACATATCGATAGGTCGTTCCCTAGTTCTCCATCTCGTAGTCACCACTTGATCCTACCAAGTAATGACATAATCTGTGAACTTAAGGACTGTATTTTCACATTTTTCTCCCCCGAGCAATTGTGAATATCGAAGATCCATTCAATCTTCTTCTCTCACTCCAAATATGCCGGATCACTCATTCCTTTAAATGAAGGAATGGTCATTTTAGTGTTACCCAAATTTCCATCCACCTCGTCTCCACCAAGATTCCTACCCCTCCTATCTCGCCTAACTCCTCTATTTCTAACCCTTCCGATCTCCGCATTTACAATCGCATCTTCATCTATCCCATTGTCAACCTCAAATTTACTATGTTCCTCCATCCTAAGTTCCCGCCTACCTTATCTTGGTGCATTAGGACTGCCCCTTCGTACATTAGTAGGTATTGGATTTAGCCTTTCCAACAGTGCGTCCTGCCTACCCAACCGATCCCTCACATCTCCAAACAACCTCTCAATTCTCCACACCGAATCCTCCAACATAGTAATTTCATCATCCATGCTACCTGAATTTGATCCTTCCCTGACATTCTAAATCTAAATTATTCTTTTTTCTACCTCACAAATTTCACTCAAAATTCACTCAATATGGCTTTTTCCCTCAATTGTTCTCACCACTGTGCCTTTTACCACTCGTTGCTCTCACCAAGTGCTTCAAAAACAAACTGGAACTCAATCAAAATTTAGTCATGTGGAATCCAAATTGAATGTGAGTGAGATTTTGAGACTCGAAATTGGATTTTTGGACACTTCAAAGAAATAAATTAAAAATAAATTGGACACAAGAAGTAGCTGGTAAAAAAAATTCCGAGATCTAATACTTTTTTTAAAAATTCTATTTTTTTTACGTAAGGGTGAACAGTACTGTATGATGAAAAGTAAATTTTTTTTTTAGGATCCTAAATACAACGACAATACCGGCAAAGAAAAGGAAAGTTGATTTGGGTTTTAGATTAGCCCAAAAATAACTTTTGAAGTTCTGATGGAAAAATTATAAACCTAAGACTCTAAATAAAGTATGGGACACAAGAACACGAAGAGAACTAATGACACAAAATAAACACTCAACAAAAATTTAAAAAGGGATGTAACCTTGGATTGGGGCCTAGACTCTAATGTGAACCCTCCTAGTCAATCATTACCAAACCCACAATCAAGATTGAGATCGTCCCCAAGAAAGCCAAAACAAGATTTTGGATTAAATTCTATAAAATTGGTAAATACGAGTGGCCTAATTTCCTCTAATGGACCTAATTCATAGAGTACAGTAATATCAAGAATTTTTAGTAATGGTGCAAATAATAATTTTAATTTGGTATCTATATTTTGGTTCTTGATCAAATCAATGTGCACCAGCTAAGCTGGCACCCAGCAAGCACCTGTGACTGCCTGTGTTGGCTCCATCGTTATCAGAATTAAGATAGAGTGCCTCAAGGAAACTTTTCCAATGCTGGCATTTTCAAATCAACATTTACCACAGCCTTTGCATACCTGAAAGAAGGAACTATATATATGTACACACACACACATATATATATATATATATATATATACACATATATATATGTACATATATATGTATATATATATATGTGTGTGTGTGTAGATATATATGTATATATATATATATACACACATATACATGTATATATATGTACATTACTGTGGTCGTTGACGTACAATCGTCAACGGTTAACAATCACCATCGCTCACTCGAGATCTTAGATATGTCATTGACTACACATCGCTAATTTCTAATTAAATGGGCAATTACATAAGTATGATAGACCACATATATGCCAACCTATTCATACACTCGATAAACACACTCATAAGATTAGTTATGTTACGAATTATTTAGCAAGCAATATTCGTCATATCTGTAATCTATGAAAAATTGTTGTGGAAGCTCTCTCAAAAGGATCTTCAAACGATGGTTTTCCAGGCTCAGTCCAACGTACATTTCTCTACCAACAACTAATTCAAACGGCTCCAAACCACAACCAATTAATTCACCTTGGTTGCTATTCAATCTTATCCACGTAAGACAAGAAAGGATGATGATTTATCGCCACAAAGGCTAAGAGAAGACACCATAAAGGTATACTATGAAAGAACCATCAATTGCACACGTTATACCAGCGTTCTGGACACCTTTTTTCTCACACAAAAGGGAGCAACCGGGATTCTCTTGTTTCTTCTCTCAAAATCACACAATCATCATATCAAAGTAGCTAGGGTTATAGTCAAATATATACTCTAGGGTTAGGCTTTAAGTTGGGCCATTAAAGGGGTAAACGGGCCAAGATTCAAGCCATCCATAAGGAATACAATTGGGCCGAGTGTAGCTCATGGACTTGGTTGTTGGACTTATTTCATTCATCGGCCTATGCCTATGAAATAATATTAACCCATGTTAACATCATAGCTCGGGATTTATTGGGTATCAAAAACCCAACAAAACTCCACCTTGATGCCTAATAAATCTGCAGGCAATCAAAACACACAGTTAACACTTGCATAATCAAGGTAGCCAATAAAATTGGATTACAGACCTTACCTCGTGTTTCCAACTTGAAACACATACCATACCTGCTCCATGTACTCACTGGGGCTAAGGTTAAAAAACACCCAAGTATAAACAAATATTTAACAGTAAACAATCAAGAGCAAATACATATGCGATGATGATATACTATAGGATAACACACACAGATCTTTTCAGAAACACGTTCACATAGAACCATAGATTAACACCAAGTCAATCAAACCACGGTCAACCACATATGCAACACATGCATAAATGACCCTAAGAAAAGATCTCACCACACTTATCCTATCCCATTCCGTGTTGCTCACACCTCGAGAACACATATCTCCTCTCATCGCCCACCAAGCTCACTAGACAGATCACTCAACTCATGTATAACTGGTAAGTCACAATAGATCCTAAGTCCACGGGATAATCCTCTATCTCCACATCACTTCTCCCAACCTACATGGATAATGGGTCTCCACCTAACAGAAGTGATAGAAGTGTCTCTCTCACACTCCACCTGATCAGGGTCTCTTTCCAGATAAAGGATCCTAGACATTTGATCACATCTCCACTCATGATCCAAATGTCACACTCTATATCCCCGATACAAACCACCATGTACCCCTAGGCATCTATACTCCACCTCACCAAAAGACACACAACACACTGCTAATGCATCCTAACCCACTATGCATGTAAGCAATTACACCAATTAATCCTAATGTCTCAAATTCATGCAAATGCACATATCAAACACATTGAAATGTAGCAGATAATCATGCAACAAAATTTAGACAATCACACACATGCAGAAAGGATCACACACAGATGCATATGAAGTAACTAGATTTACACTTAATAAACCTCACTGGGGTCATAACTCAACCCCTCAACCAAATTCGCCTCACCTCTCATCTTACCCTTCAGCTTATCTTTCTTCTTGGGACAGTCCCTAATAAAGTGTCCAGACTTACCACAACTGTAACACCTTTTACCACTAGACTTGTCTCTTCCCTTGCCTTTCTTCTTACTACTCTCATCACTCGAGTCACTACTCGAATCACTACCGTCTTGAGTTCTACCCAAATTCATTTGCTTAAACTTCATCCTACTCCTCATCATATGTAACTCGCCACTCCTGTTATCCTCTTTTTCAACCTTAATCTCCATCTCCTTACTCCTAAGTGAGTCTACGACAATCTCGGGTGTTAAGATATCCCTACCATACTTAATTGCATTCTTAACTTCCCTATATGAATCAGGCATGGAATTAAGCAAGATAATAGCCTTATACGTTTCAGATACCTCTTCATCACAATTAACGATGTCTTGAACTAATTTGTTAAAGACATCCAGATTATCATCAAGATCCTTTGAAGGATCCATTTTGAAGCTGAAAAATCTTTCAAGCAAGTACAATTTATTAGGAGTTGACTTAAGCAAATATAAGTCCTCCAACTTTTCCCAAAGTGGTTTTGTAGAATCCAGTTTTCCTACTTTTCTCAAAACAGTATCAGACGGGTGTAAAATAATTGAAACGTATGCAAGTTCATCATACTCTTCTTTTTGTACTTCTGTTAAATTTGCAAGAAATTTGCCATCTATGGCCTTTGAAACTTTTTGTTGGACCAAAATACCCTTCATCTTTTGTTGCTAAATTGAAAAATCCCCTTTCCCATTAAAAATTTCAACTTCAAAGCATGAAGACATTTTTAAAAAACTAGAACAACCAAAAGCACAGATAGGTCACACAAAGTTATCCTACGACCGCAATATACACCGTTCTAGATTCCCCGAGTTTCGTAAGATTCACGATCTTAGATTAAGGGAATGTTCGAACGGGTCAAGTCCAGGTGTTCTAACAGGAAAATCAGATCAACATGAAGGTATGTAAACAAAAGTTCGAATTTCCATGCAACAAGTCTCACACAGTGACTATATGACAGGTTAAGCACAAAATCAACTACCAACTTGCAATCAAAACTCAACATTTCAAAAACAGAGCAAATAATTCCTAAATTTTCTAGCACAAGCAATGGTTGCCAAGCAATGACAACCCCCAATCCTAACGATCACCCCACACGATGATCTGCTGATGCTGAATTTAAAACTAAGTTAAGCCAATATACCAGAGCTGACTATCTGAGTCCGTAAATTATGAGAGTTGCGAATTTATCACTTTAGGACCACCATTATTCGTCCTAAAGTCTCTGGAAACTGCAGCAACCCAAAAATCACGATCGAATCTCGAACGCCCGAAGAACAACGCTATCCAGATTCTTCTGCGTACCCTGAAACAAAAAACTTTCAACACGAAAAATGTCAGAAATAGTATAAGGAACAAACTGCCTAAAGGGACCGTAGCCAAACAGTTCTCCACGCGCCCTCATACGCGGCTCCTTCCCTTTGCGCGTGGGATTCACGCGCCACCACACGCACCGCCTTCGCCGGACACGCGCCTGTCTGAAGGGTTCGCCTCCTCCTGCACGTCACGCCAGTGGTCTTCGTTTCCCCAAACCCCTTCTGGATTGATCAGAAAACGCAAAAAATGGAGATTGATTTTAACAGTTTTTGGACAGCTTCTTCGATCTGATTTTTGCTGCGTTTCTACCGATTTTCTGGACGATTTCTGATAGATTTCACGAGCCAAAACCTTCACCTTGAAGCTCTGATACCAATTGTTGCGGAAGCTCTCTCAAAAGGATCTTGAAACGGTGGTTTTCCAGGATCAGTCCAACGTACCTTTCTCTACCAACAACCAATCCAAACGGCTCCAAACCACAACCAATTGATTCACCTTGGTTGTTATTCAATCTTACCCACGTAGAATAAGAAAGGATGATGATTTATCGCCACAAAGGCTAAGAGAAGACACCACAAAGGTATACTATGAAAGAACCACCAATTGCACACGTTATACCAGCGTTCTGGACACCTTTTTTCTCACACAAAAGGGGGCAGCCGGGATTCTCTTGTTTCTTCTCTAAAAATCACACAATCATCATATCAAAGTGGCTAGGGTTATAGTCAAATATATACTCTAGAGTTAGGCTTTAAGTTGGGCCATTAAAGGGGTAAACGGGCCAAGATTCAAGCCATCCATAAGGAATACAATTGGGCCGAGTGTAGCTCATGAACTTGGTTGTTGGACTTATTTCATTCATCGGTCTATACCTATGAAATAATATTAACCCACGTTAACATCATAACCCGGGATTTATTGGGTATCAAAAACCCAACAAAAATAATATGAATTCTACTTTTTTCCCCTTCTTTAATTATGATAAGTATTGCCCACATCAAATCATCAAACGTGTGATCCTGAATAGCATAAGACATTGTAATATTGAACGCGTATAACTATATGAGTTTAAATAGACATTGCTTGCCAAATTCTAATTCATTCGAAACTATGTAAAAATAGGAATAAATATAATGAAAAATTGCATTTGAGGTCTTTAACCTTTTTAGAAGGTGCAGCTGGGTCCCAAACCTTTCATTTTGGCAGCAAAATCCTTAACCTTTTGGTTAAATAGGCGGTCAAAGGACATTTGGATGATTTCCATCCAAATCTCCTTAGTGCCTTGAACTCCTTTTGACCCTTGATATAAATGATAGTTTTACCCCTAATTATTTTAATTGTTTTAAATGAGCAAATAAATGAAAATTGATCCCTTAATATAAATGGTTAAAAGAAGATCAAGGGCTGAACAAATGGAGATTTGGTTGGAAATGATATAAAGTCCTTTGGGTGCCTATTGACCAAAGATTAGGGACTGTGCTACCAAAGATAAAAGGTTAAGACCCATTTGCACTTTTTAAAATGGTACAGGACCTTAAATACAATTTGTCGTAATTGTAATACAAGTCTATGGCCTATGCCCCCAAGTCATTAAAGAACAGCCCACATGAACCCTGACTAAAAACGAGTTGCAATAAAATACAATAATAAAAACAATACCAATTGTTAGAATATGATAAATTGTATAAAATAAATTTGTCTTTCAATTACAAAGTAAAAGATCCTATTTATAGGGCTATAAATAACTCTGAAAAAGAAAGATTGTATGATTGTAATAATCATACATCAACTATTAAGAAAGATAATCCCACACAATTGGGTAAATATCATAGAGATTATTCTTTACTATATTTTTATATATCAAAACTGCTCAAATCCCTATTCTTGATACATGACACTCAATATTGAACGTTTTATCAAAGTTATGAAATGCTACAATACGTGTTCTACACAATCTATCTTTAATGGTATTGAAAGCATGCTCCTATTCATCATCCTAATGAAATCCTAGGCTTTTCTTAACTACCTCAGTGAGTGGTGTAGTGATTGTGCTAAAGTCCTTCACAAATCGCCTATAAAAACTAGCCAAGCCGTAGACACTTCTTACTTCAGTTATGCTTTTAGATGTTTGCCAATCTTTAATAGTTTTTATCTTTTCTTCATCTATTTCTACCCCGTTAGCACTAACCACAAATTTTAGGAAGACAACCTTTTCCATGCAAAATGTACATTTCTTAAAGTTAGCATAAATTTATTATTTCCTTAAAACCACAAGCACCCTTCTTAAATGTTAGAATGCTCAGCAAGGTTTTTACTATAGACTAAAATGTCGTTGAAGTAAACCATAACAAATTTCCCTATGAAAACACACAAAACATGACTCATTAAGCACATGAAAATGCTCAATGCATTAATGAGTCCAAATGGCATTACCAACCATTCATACAAGCCATATTTATTTTTAAATGTAGTTTTTCATTCATCACCTTCCCTCATTCGAATTTGATGGTAACCACCTTTAAGGTCAATTTTACTAAATATGCATGCACCATGTAATTCATCCAGCATATCATCTAACCTAGGGATGGGGTGTTGATATTTTACAATTATGTTATTGATGGCTTTACAATTCACGCACATCCTCTAGGTTCCATCTTTCTTTGGCACAAGTAGCATTGGAATGCTACATGGATTCATGCTCTTCCTTACATATCCCTTGCTCATCAGTTCCTCTACTTGCCTTTGTACCTCCTTTGTCTCCTCGTCTAGGTAAGCTGGTTGGCTTGGAATAACAGCTCCGAGTATGAAGTCAATTTGGTGATCAATGCCTCGAATGGGTGGCAATCCACTAGGCATGTTTTTTGGGAATACGTCTTCGAACTCCTGGATAAAGAATTAGCCAAACTATGGAAGGGTAGGTTAGATTCCTCAAGATTGAGGAATGATTCTTTATAGACCAACAAAATCATCTTTTGTCTCTCGACTACAGCTCTTCTCAACTGACTCCATTTTGCAAAGAAATTCGCTCTAGACTTTTCTCTCCTCTCGAAATACTCCTTTCTCTTCGCTCTTGTAACTCCACTCTCTTTTTCTCTCTACTAGCCGCCTCACAATTTTCTCTCTTGTTTGCCACCTCACATTTTTCTCTCTTACTTGTCATTTCATTATTTTCTCTCTTTTCTCTAACTCTCTCTTTCTCTTCTCCCTTCTTCATTTTCAGTTTAATTTGGTCTTCATACACTTGTGCCGATGTTAAGGGTGGAAGGGTAATGGCCCTTCCATCCTTAACAAAGCTATAGCAATATTTGTACCCGTCATGAATGACTTTCCTATCGTATTTTTATGGCCTCTCCAATAAAAGATGTCCCGCATGCGTAGGCACTACCAGTGACGGACCCAGACTTTTAGAGCTGTGGGGTCAAAAATTAAAATATAATTTTTTTAGAAAACGACATAATATTAATGAAACTAAGTCAATACGTATTTTGATACCATAAGAACATCGTATAATTATATCATTATCAATATTATTAAATAAATTGTGTTACTTGTATAATTTTGTTTACCAGTTCATTGACAAATACTGAGCCAATAGTGAATAAATCAAATTGAACGTGGAATGTAAATTAATGGAAATAAAATCTACATTTAATTCAAGAAGTAAATTAAATTCAAACTTAAAGCAAATATAATTCGAAAGTAATTCAAATTACATTTAATCAGCAACGATCATTAAATTATTGTCTTCATATTCCATATAAAATTTTCTAGTAAAATGATATAAATTAGATTTGAAAAATTTATCATGCAAAAATAAAAAACGCAAATGAAATAATTGAATTTTTTTAAAAGAAAAGACGAGTTAGACGTCCATTTTGAGACGTACATTTTGACGTATAATTTAACTATTTTCGATGTCTGTTTGGACCATTCAATATGACAATAACGCAGTTTTCGAAATGAGCATCTACATGAGATAAACGATTTGTGGATTCGGATGGCATACGATTTCCGACGAATTTTGAAAGTTAACATATTATCAAAATTCTCGAAATACTAATTTCAAGTGGCCGAGTTTGACGTGTCGTAAATTTTTCTATGATTGGCCATTTCAAATGCCTTTAGTGAGCGAAAAACTAGACCATGAGTACTTCGAAATGATATTAAGAATATAATATTTCAACTTCATTTGACATCACATAATGAGTGCATCAAAGTTGGTTGTAAAAGGGATCAAAACAACTATTTTTTGGGAAAAAAATCAGAGGCAAAAAATTTGTGGGGTCAAATCATGACCCTATGTCGGTCCGGCTGTGGGTACTACATCACACACCACTTCATCACGATAACTACCGATTGAGAAATTTATCAATATCCTTCTATTCACTTTAATTTCCCCACACTCATTTAACCATTGTAGCCTATAAGGTCTAGGGTGTCTTAATGAAGTTAGTCCCAGTTTCTCTACAAGAGCCGTGCTAGCTACAATTTTGCAACTTCCTCCATCAATGATCATTCGATATACCTTATTGTTAATGTGGCATCGAGTGTGGAATATATTTTCTCGCTACTGCTCCGAGTCATCTGCCTTAGTTTGAGCATTAAGAGCTCACCTCGTGACTAATAGCTCTCCAATAGCACTTTCTCCCCATCACTAATCTTCTCCAACTCCGGCATGTCGCCATAATCACCTTCACTCTCACTCACCACCTCTCCATTGTCCTTCAATACCATCGTCCTTTTGTTTGGGCATTGAGAATGTAACGCCCTGAAAATTTTAGAATAAAAATGTAATTGTTTTATATGTTATATTTTTATATTTTGAAAAAAAAATTGAGTGCTCAAATGAAATAGGTTTTAAATTCAAAATTTCTTTGCGTCAAATATTAAATATTAATATAGTAATGACAAATATATTGATATTGGGCTCCTTGAATAGCTCGTAATTAATCATGCATTTTTTACTCGAGAAAAAGACGATTTGGATAAGTCAGCACCAAGAAATTGTAGTTTGAAAAAGTTGATAAAAACTAGTTTTCAAATTGAATTAAAACTGTTGTCACGTGTATGGGATTATTATAATTTTTGAATTGTGTGGTTTTGTGGACACGTGTAAAAATGGTAGAAAAGGTAAGTTCCGTTTATGAGATTTATTTGCTTAATTTTGGGAATTTATAAGGATAGCATTCCACGTGTTTGTTGAATAGGAAAGGAAGTGATTTTTGTTCGTATGGATTATCGGGATTGAGACTTTTTTTTTTTGGGTGGACGTATGACTTTGTAGCGAATTTTGAGGCCTCCAATATTCCCTTTCAAGTTTAAATACCATACAAAGTTTCTTATCATTTACCTTAGAAAATATAGACACACATATGCGATGGTAGCAGCAACACATACAACAATGAGTTTGGAACGTGATTTTGGATTTTGGTTTTCAAAAAACTGTTTTATCTCACAAGGTAGGGTAATGAGGTGTTGTTGCTTTTATTCTGTTTAAATTATTTATTTCATGTTGTTGAATTATTATACTTATGAAAATTTAAAGATATGATATGTATGTTATGGCCATTCGGTACCAAAGATATGATATTTATTGAGCTCTTAGCGATTTTTAAAGATGTGATGACGGTATGATATTTTTGACACATATATATATAAATATTTTTATTTGGGATTGCACCATGACTTTTCGTGTGCTACTGAATATTCTCATAAACTCATCCATTTCCCTACTTTTACAGGATTGAATGAGTCGTTGCTTGGCGGGCAATGAGATTCGATCGTGAACACGAATTGTTTTACAATTAATGTTGAGGATAATTGTTTGTTGCTTTTATCTTGATAATATATTTTGTGATTATGGTAACATGGCATTTATATTCTAGATACCGAGTATTCTATAAAGAGTATAGACATTAAAAGGCATAAAAGTGTTAGATCTAAATAATACACATCTCTGGCGTTGTAGTCTGGGTCAGGGTCAGATAAATGAGAAACGTATTTTCAAATTACATAGAGATGAATATTTAAGTTTAACTAATTTTGAGTCATTTAACAAATGCAAATTATGTCATAAGGCAAGATGACCAAATTCCCTTTTATTAAAAAGGAGAACGAACTTTACAATTACTAGACCTAATACATAGTGATATATGTGGATCCATTACCGCTAGATGAGCTTCTCTAATTTCATCATATTTACTTATGATGATTTAAGAAATGGTTATGTATACAAGATGAAATTCAAAAAATGAAGCTCTTGAAAAATTCAAGGAACGCAAGCTAGAAGTAGAGAAAGAACTAGGTAGAGGTATTCTTACACTAAGATCTAATCTATGTAGAGAATACTTAAAGGTGAATTTTAGATTATCTAAAAGAGAATAAGATTCTCTTGTAGTGGATTCCATCGCGTACATCACAACATAATGGTATATCTAAAAGGAGGAATCACACACTATTATATATAGTGCGATTAATAACGAACAATGCAAATCCCTCAAAATTGTTTTTGGGTCATGTACTGATTGTCGCATGCTACACACTAAATCATATCCCATCTAAATTGGTCAACAAAACTCCATAAAGTTATGGAAAGGCAGTGGGCCCAATTTGTTTCATATTAAAGTTTAGCACTGTGACGCCGAAGTGCACTGAATTGGAAGCTTGAGGCTATATTCGATAAATGTATGTTTGTGGAATATCCAAAAGAGACAATTGAATATAAAATTTTACAATTCCATTGAGAAGAAAGTGTTCATCTCAAGACAGATCATATTTCCAGAAAAATAGTTCATTCTAGGAGAGGACAATGGTTAAAAGGTTTTATCACAAAATTCATCAACTCTACTATATTCGATGTCATTGTTAAGTAGCGATTTTTAAACATCTGACATCTCAACCACTTGTGGAAACGAATATTCTCCTAAATTTCACATATAAGACCCTAATGCGGTTAGTCATCTTATTTGATCACATTACACATTCTTTTATTTTATACATCACACATGCGAAATCGAGTTTTTTAAATAATATAATCCATCCAAGGAGACAGCACATAGTCAAATATTTTGTCAATTAACACTGTAAAATCATGAGATGCAGAATCAAAATCATGTTATGAGAAAACAAAATGCCAAAACTTCTTTTTTCAACGCAATATTGACACATTGCAGACAGATACAGCCTTAACAATACCACTTATGCAGATTTTAAGATCCTATCTCGGCCACAAATTATTGCAGAAGACACCATTATCACTGACAATTTAGCTTCTTTATTACAAATCCACACAATCAAATCGCTATCCATGCAACATTTCAAATCTCAAAACTCCTCTATTGCACTCAAAAACATATGGAAAAAGAGAATTCTCGAAAACGTGTCGAATTGTATTTCATAAAAAATGTTATTGATAATACGTTATCAGTTACATAATTAAGACCAAACCCAAAAGCCAAATTACCTTCTCCAAATTATTAAAATTTCTCCAGCGATTGCCAACCAAGAGATATATCTTGATCAATACAATTGGAAGATGAAGATTCACTATAGCGACCCAAATTTTAAATATTTGAATCGCTATCAAATTTTTTTTTATAAAATGGTCAATTTTATTTTAAACCACATATGATTTATCAATTTTAAATTTCTAACTGGCACATTCTTTGAAATTTAATTTACTAGAAGTGGATAACTGTATTTTAACGTATTCAACAGCCAACTAAACATTTAATTAAGAAAAAAAAAATGGCAGGAGACAAGAATACAACCAAAAGCGCCCTTTTTATTAAAGAAATCCACACTTTAAATCTCATTATTTTTATTAAGTGCATGGAAGTGACCACCGGTCAAACATATATTATTTGGCGTGAATTTGTTATTAAGGACATATCCCATTATTTTTAAACAGTGAAGTTGGTGAAAGAAGTAACATTCACTTCAGACTTTATTAAAAATGAAATAACACTGCATGTCAACCAGATTATTAGTGCTTCATCAGGCAGTGACACAGAAAATATAATTTCGAATCAAGATTCCCAATTTTTCTTCACGAAAACATGGAGATTAAGGAAATTGACACGCTAGATTTAGTCATTTAGATGATGCATGCCTATCGGATTAATATATTAATTCATTCCTTTTTAGGAAAGTTACATTTTTGGTAAATTAACCACTGGAAAAGTAGATTTGATGATGGAAATTTTGAATGGAAATGAAAACAAATTTTTAAAAATTATTGTAAAAAAATATTTTCCTTTAATTGATAATTTTCGTATAAAACAAAGTCAAATGAACACCTTATATATGATTTTCCTGAATTTTTTTTTTTTTATTGGCAATGGAAACAAATTTCATTCCCAATACAAGTAAAATCTATCTATTTAATTGACAATTTTAATGCAAAACAAAGCCAAACGAAAACCAAAAAATACTTTTATTTCAACATTTTCCACGTAAAAAATTATACCAATCAAACACAATAATTTACAATTTCCAGAAAAACAAATTCTAGGCAATTAAATTCCGTATAATTTGTTTTTAATTCAATTCAATTCTATCTTTGCAATCAAACGGACCCTTAAGGGAAATCAAACAATTTAATTCAAACCTTTAAATAAAAGCTCAATTTAAAACTATACATGTAACAAATAACATATACGATAATTCAATTAAAAATAGTGTCTATGGTAACAAAATTAAAAGAAATAAAGTTACGTGCTAAATTATTTAGATTTCGTCCAGCGAAATGAAGCACAACCACTCAATGGAATCGCCACGCTCCGACACGACCTGTTCTAACCTATGAGGAGTAGGAAAAATAGTAAGTACATGAGAATACTCAGTAGGATATAAAAATTAATGATGCAATCCCGATTAAAAATTTTAAAACATGTATCAAAATATCATACTGTCTCACATCTTTAAAAATCGGTAAGAGCTCATATCATATCATATCATTTGCCTCGAAATGGCCAAATCATTCATATCATAGCATATTATATCATATCTTTAGATTTCATAAGTACAACAATTCATCAACATGAAAAAATAATTAAATATGATAGAATACATTGCACATCGATATCTTACCTTGTTAACTTACTTTAATTTTTGGTTTCATGACGTAACTGTATACATAGACAATTATACAAGAGTTAGTACATTGTGGGGAATCGTGTGGGATGGAATCGAGTTATGGATAAAAGTATTGGAAACCAAAATTTGACCTAAGTCTTCTCAACAACCAAACCACTCAATAATCAACACATTCCATACATGTGGCAGTACACCTAGTTAAGATGAAAGGAATTAGTTTTCTTCTAACAACCACCCACGTGACTTCCCTTATCTCTCTCTCTTTTCTTTTCCCCCTTCTTTTAAATCTTTATTTAATAAAAAAATTCAATCACTATACCTACCCAAGAATCTTGTTCCATACGTGTCACTCCTAAATAATTTAAAATTCATTAAATACTCAACTAAAATAATATTTTAGGCTATATCTTTCGACCTCAATAACTTGAACTCCGCTAATCCAAATTGACTTTTTCTCGAACCTAATATGCATGATTAATTACTATCTATCCAATTAGTTCAATATTCATATACTAATTATTGCCCCGCCAATTTCTACATGTTAACCCAAATAAAATTGAAATTTACTATATATATGCGCGCACACACACACATTTTAGTCCCTAACCTTTTAAAATATTAAAATATAGTAAAGAAAAATTAAATTCTATTCTACAAAAATTTTCGGGACCTTACGTTTTCTGCCACATATGTGTGCATCTCTCCAACTTTATTTTTAAATTTATCTCTGATTTGAAGATGCATTAATCGAAAGCGAGATATTTGCTGAATTCAAAATTTATGAATATATGGTGTGAGATATAATTATAGAAGTAAGTATTTATAAAGATAATTATCATTATGATTAGTATTTGTAACTATATTTACCATTACACAGTAAAATGTGAAATTTTATTTTATATCGAGACATAGATGAATTTTTCCGTTGCCCTAATGGTTTGAGTTGGCTGATTGTTTCATTTTAATATTGATCCCAGCAGCTTTTTGCCCTTTTTGTGCCTTCCCCTTTGTGAGGTGGCTAGAGGGCGACGGTTTTCTCTCTTTGGCGGTGGCCGGTTGGAGTTGTTGGTTTCTTTCTCTTTGTGAGAGTATTATATATTTGTAGGATTCTCTTAGTGGAACTGAGATGGCTCTTGTTCGTGTGAAACCTGCAAGCGTACGAGATCGTTGACAAGTAATAGATATGATGAGTTAAGAGTTATCGTCCCACAGAGAATAAATTTATTTCAAGTTTACTAGTTTCGTATAGAATTCGAATTACGAAAAACAAAAGTGAATTTTTTATTTTATTTGTACTAAGCTAATCTAAGAAATATGGAAAAGTTGGGTTTTTGTCAAATTATGGACGATTGTATTGGATTTCGACCTCGCTTATTGCTATCTATTTCAATTCGTCATTCATAATCTAGTTCCGTTCACGTGTTTTGACAATCGGCAACGCTAATTTATTCAATGATCTTTTTCAAGACACACAAACATATGATTAACACGATCCGATCCTATTTTTAGTCCGAATTCATAAGAAAATTGCGCATTTAGTTTAGTTTATCTAAGTTATTGCATATGTGAAAGAGATTATTCTTAATTCTAACTACACATATTAATTTTGCAACGTTCTAAACTTAATGTGAATCTCTCAACACTACAACAACCAACTAATTATCTAATTGATGGTCAATCAATTAAATAATGCTATGGGTATGCAAAATTAATCAACAAACAAAAGAATTAAGCTAAATGACTTGTCTTTAATTAAAAATAAATAAAAATAAGGTCATCTCATCCAATATATGAAAGAAATTAGCTTAACATGATGTTGGAATCAAACAAAAAGGGTTTAAACGATATCACCAAGTAATTGACGGAACGTAATTAATTCCAATTATATTCCAGTACTCCGTGTCTTCTTCGTGGTTGTCGTCTTCATGTTTGCCGTAATGTTTGACTACAATTTCTCCTTAAAGCTGCTGCCCAATTGCCGTGTGATGTGTATATGTATATAAAATTCAGCAAAAGCTCCAATGTTTTCCTTCAAATTCCAGCCCAATTCTTCTCTTTCCGTCTTGTATATATATTCAGCAAATAAAGGCAGCCTCCTTTTTCTCCAGCCGGCAGCCAATTTGTATGTATCTACCCCTTTTTCTCTCGGTAGGCGTGTGTATATATATACTAGTCTTGTGCCATGCAATGCATGGCTTGAATTTTATAAAAGGAGATATTAGCATATTAAATAAGGAAACAAAGGGAGACTGCAAACAATAAAAAATTGATTCGATTAATTAAACGATTTAATTATATCAATTAGATATTCAACAATAAAAAAAATGATTCGATTAATTAAACGATTTACTTATATTGAATATAGTATTATCAAATACATCATTTATAAGTAAAATAATCACTTAGACTAAAATAATAATGTTTGAAAAAATACATTTGAATTATAGCAACAAGAAATTGAGCCAACAAATTTTTCATCTTAATTATTTTAACATCTAAAAAAAATTCGATAATTTTTAGGAATTTTTTTTCTTATTGTTACTTTTTCTTCTTAATAAATTAATTTTTAAAATAATCTAATACAATTTTTTGTATAAAAAAATGATTATTAAAAAATTTTACGTTAAAACCAAAAAAAAAAAACAAAAAACAAATTTGACGTCAAACAAAAAAGAATTAAAAAGGAATAAAGAAATAATTTTTTTAAAAAAAATGTATTTTTAACACATACGTTTAATCTCCGTTTAACTATTTTTGATATTTATTTAGATCATTCGATATCTCTACGATATAGTTCTCAAAATGAGTTTCGAGAGAATGTAAACATTTACCGATTCGACTATCGTACAAT
>NW_019265290.1:386302-399144 GCF_002742605.1 Olea europaea var. sylvestris
TAAGTTTTGCTACAGTTATCGAGCCCATGACCCCAATTCAGAAAGCTCTTTTCGACACGCATGTCATGGCCACCTAGCTTCGCTTGGTGGACATTGTTTTCGAGGTCAAATTTCGCTGTTTTCCCTTCCAAATCCCCAATTATAGTTTGACGTCAAATTTAAAAAATACGTATAACTCGTCATTTTCTTGTAACGCAACAGCTATAAAAAATATATTGTCTATATTTTATCGAACTCGTTTCGAGAACTATATTATGGACTCATCGAATTGATTTAAATGAATATCGAAAATAGTTAAAGTTACATCAAACGCGTTTCTTAAAAAATTTACAAAAAAAATATATTAATAGTACAATTAAAAAAATTAAAATTAAAATTAAAAAAAAAACTTGTCTGTGAAACGAATTATTCATATTTTTTAACACATACGTTTAATATCCGTTTAACTACTTTTGATATCTATTTAAATCATTCGATGTCTCTATGATATAGTTCTCAAAATGAGTTTCGAGAAAATGTAAAATATTTATCGATTCGATTATCGCACAGTCGTCGATAAATTTTTAAAGTTAGTTCATTATCGAAAATTTCGAAATATAGTTTGAACATACCTACTTTGACGTCCGATAACATTTGCTATGATTGACCGTTTCACGCATCGTGAACGACGTGCAATACTATGTCGCGAATACTTCAAAACGATATTAAGAATATAATATTTCGACTTCATTTGATATTCCGTAATGAGCCTGAAAATGAACACAAAAACATAAGTAAAAAAATTTAAAAATTTGAATTCAGGCATTCCGCACAGCGCGGAGTGCTCACTGGCAGACACTCCGCGCAGCGCGGAGTGTCTAATTTTACTCTTTTTTTTTCTTACGGACTTATTTTTTTTCTAAATTTATTGTTATTATTTTTTTAATTTGGCTATAAGTTTTGCTACAGTTATCGAAATTGAGCCCATGACCCCAATTCAGAAAGCTCTTTTCGACACGCATGTCATGGCCACCTAGCTTCGCTTGGTGGACATCGTTTTCGAGGTCAAATTTCGCCGTTTTTCCTTCCAAATCCCCAATTATAGTTTGACGTCAAATTTAAAAAATACGTATAACTCGTCATTTTTTTGTAACGCAACATCTATAAAAAATATATTGTCTATATTTTATCGAACTCGTTTCGAGAACTATATTATGGACTCATCGAATTGATCTAAATGAATATCGAAAATAGTTAAAGTTACATCAAACGCGTTTCTTAAAAAGTTTACAAAAAAATATATTAATAGTATAATTAAAAAAATTAAAATTAAAATTAAAAAAGAAACTTGTCTGTGCAAAGTCAACAACTGTGGGCGCAAGTGACCATTAAGCCCTCAATGTGTTAATTAGTGTAAGGTGGGATTTTCAAGGGTAAAGTGGGAAAACAATGTAAATGAGGGGAAAAAAAAGGATAAACTATTGTAGCAAAACCGGATAAATTGGATTCAAGTGTGAAAACGGCTGTGACATAAATGAATAGTAACAAAAGCCTCTCTTTTAAGAGAGTAAAGATATATTAGTTTTCTCTGTATGTTAGTTTCTCCAAGCTGCCCCCCTTTTTTTTTTTTTTTTGCTCTCCTCCCCCCGGCTGCCTTTTCAATGTGTGTATATATATGTGTATTTATATATTAAATCTGGGCAGCCCTATAATTTTTTTACTCCAATACAAGGCCCAATTATCTCTCCTAATCCAATTCCAATTGTTCCCTGATTTCTTTTGCGTGTGTTGTGTTTTTATCCAGCCAAGGTAACCGCCTTTTTGGTATATATAATATGTTCCAGCGGCCAGCCCACTTTGAGACACCAAAAAGAACTCCCCATTTGAAGTCAAACTTTCGGATTTTGCTATTTTTCATCAGTTTTTGTTTCTTTCCTTCACTTCCTTTTCATTCATGGAAATTCACCTATTAAATGTAAAACACAACAATTTAGGATATATTTTATCAAAAGACTATCAAATATCGCTATTTTAGAGCCCCAATAAACGTATAAAATACCCTTATGGCTCTTTTGTGAGCATTTCTTCTTGGGTATTTAGAGTGGTTTGCCCCTTTGGGTCAAGCTATTGTGTGGTTTCATTGTGGTGTATTGAGTTTAAACTGAGCCCACCCGCCGCCAAGAATGGAGAAGAAGGGAGTTCTCATTTCAAATTTCTCTTTTTATTAGTTCTCCATTTGATTTCTTGTATTAATCTTGTTTTATTTTGTGTTTTGCAACTGTTTTAACCCAACAAATACTGTCACAAAATTGAGTTGAACTGTGAAGAAATCATCTTCTTCAATAGCTCCAGTACCAGTGTACCAGTACACCCTGAGTTCGCTCTCATGAGATGCTGACGAATGATGAAGAAGAAGGTTTATCTTTTACCTAATTTTTTTCATTTCAGCCACTGAAATTGACACCGAAAACGAAGAACAAAAGAAACCCTAGAAATTTCTGAAAATTTGGAGCATATAGTTGTGCTACATGTAAAGAACTTACACAATATATTTGGGTCATGCATACAGCAACATTTAATTGAATCAAATTCTTATCAATCAAATAACTTATCCACTTACATTTTAACACCTCATCATTACGTAAAACATTATATAAATACTTACATACAACAAGCATTTTTCATAAAAAAAAAAATATATATATATATACATAGGAAACAGTACCGGGTCATATGCAAAGGCTCAAGAGATTTCTAATTACAACTCAAAATTTTCATTTTATTTACTAAAATCAGCCACTTACATTGAACTTCTTCTCTTGGAAGACGAAGAGATCAAAAAAAAAATGTAGCTATTGAAAGGCTGAAATGTAACACCAATGACTCACGTAATATTATTAATTAATTAAAGTAGTTTATGCTAAAATCTAATTGGTTCGTTTTGAAGTGACCCTTTCTTAACTGCACACTTTGATAGAAAGTGAATAGTTTTAAGGCTCACGTTAGAAGCTATCTCTCTACGTCCATAAAGTTGAATTTATCTCATAAATAGAGGAAAAGAGAGAGAATAATTTTTTGATTTTCTTGTTTCTCCATATTTTGCAGGTCTAAGTCTTTAAATTAATTTATCATGGATCAATGTATGTTTTTTTTGGTCAAATGATTTATATGTGAAAATCATAGAATTCTAATATCTTAGTATAAGAGTTGAATTGCTAACATGTAAATTAAGCTTGGGGAAAATGAGGCTAATGATTCAATTCTCCAACTTAGAAAAATTCAAGAAAAAGAAAATTAGAGTAAATTACATGCTAATTTTTTCATGAACTGTCTCTTATGGTGCATTTAATTGCGATTATGAAATTTTAATAAAAAGAAAATAAATTCTAGACAATTTGCTTAGTTGTATGAAAATTATTAATTAAATGTGGCTGATTGATTTAGTTTTCAACCTAGAAAATATCATATTTGTCCATTTTTCTTAGTTGGTAGATGAGAAAGAGGGTATAGATGAGAGAGAGAAAAGAGTGAATTGCCTAGAAAATCCCCTTGTTTGGAATCTTTTGTGCAAAAAACTCGTGTCGTCAAGATCCTTTAGATTTTTCATTAAAAAGGTCAAAAGTAAAATAATTACAATTTCAATACCCAAACTTTTTAATTTTTAAATGAAAAATTAAATCCAAAATTTTTTTATGTGCCATCTATAATAATCTTAAATCTTTTTAAAACTTTATTTTCCACCCCACGACTACATATTGGTAGTTAACGACATTCATTGTAAGATGTTTGAAGCTTGGTAAACCCATTTTGTCCGCCGACTATGGAGACTCATAACACCATCTTCCGGCCACCTAACGTTTTTAAAAGGAATAAAAAAAATTAAAATTTGTATGAATTATAAATTAAATAAAAGTTACAATCCTCCTTTTTCCGAGTTCGGGATCGAATACAATCAACGTAAGTAGAATTAAAATTGTACACGAAAAAATTATTTCGTGTATAATTTTTCTTGAAACAAATAATCCATTTATATTATATGGCTACTACAACAAAAGATAATGAATATTAGAGCAAAGAAATTGATGATGAAATTAAAATACTGCAAGTTAAAATTGATTGAAGAAAATTGTTATGAAACTCAAAAATTTAACTTATATTTATATCAAAAAATATAATCATTTTTACTAAGTTTGAAATTCAAATTTGAAATTTAAATTACGATTGACATTATGCAAGTTAACGGCAGCTACAATAGCTTCCTTTACGGTAGCTATATTCTGCTACCTGTTTCTATATTCGGCTTGCAGCTATATATTAGCTGCCTGTTTACGGAAGCTTTTACATTTTTTTTTTATTCCCCCCAAGGCTTGGCTCATGGGCCTGCCCATGTAGCTCAAGCTAGCTCGGGCTCGAATCGACACCTCAAAATGGGGCTCGGCCCGAGCCTGAGCTCGGTCCCTCCAAGCCATGAGTCAAGCCAGCTATGGCTTTTTCCGAGTTGAGCCACGAGCCCAACGAATAAAATTTACATCCCTAAGCAAACATGAATAATTATATTGGGTAGTCTTAGGCTGGTTTCATTGAGTTTAATTATTGGATTCTGAAAGATGAGCCCAATAAAGTCATTTTAATAGTTCCTAAAAAGTTGGGAATTTAATTGAACTAGTGATAAAAGTTTAGGCGATGTACATGTAGAAAGAAAGGGCCAAAATAGTTTCTTAGACTGAATAGGGAAAAACAGTATGCCCATGAATAAGATCTAGGGGAATTGGGCAAGACATCCAGTATTGTCCCTATGGAAGTGTGGGAGAGAATTGTTTTTTTTTCTCGTACCCTTTTGGAGAACGTAAAAGTGGTTGGAAGAACGTATATTCAAGAAAACAGTAGAATCGTATCACAATCATTCAGAAAATAAAAATCAAACATTACTAGTAAATTTCGCTAAATCTTTTAGTTAGTATAGATATAAAGTGAATTAATCGTGTCAAACCTTTACTCCGACAACATCTAGGGTTCCTCGAACAATGTCATATCTTACACCGGGGTTGTGGGTTTTTCTACCAATTGGTGCTCTCCCTTCACCACCCCAAGCTTTTAAGCAAGGAAGCGAGGAAAGTAGACTGATGATGTTCACCCGCGGGTCTTCCAGAAGCAGATGATTGCTTCTCACGTTCCGTGAATAGCCGGGACATTGAGGTATATGGATGATCCGATCCGCAAGGACCATGACTGGGAATTGTTTGATCGTCTTTCTCTGAGGAAGAGGTGAAATAAGCCCGCACCGAAACAGTGCTTTACCCCTAGATGTCCAGTCAACTGCTGCGCCTCAACGCATTTCCTATGTTTGTAAGTAAAGTAACTACAAACATTTTTGGCAACATTGTAATGGCTTGATTTGTGTTCAAATATTGTCCTCATTTGTGCTGAATTGAGATAGAAAATTTTTCTAAAAAATAAAAAATGAATTGAAATAGAAAAATAGACAAAAATCACAAACATAATTGAATTCATGATTTCACTATCAACTATACTGGAATCCGGAGTTCGCAGTGGAATCGTGGAAGACAAATATCTTGAATAATTTTTGTTTCAATCAATAATCATAACCTGGATAGAAGTCAGATGAGCTTTTGAAAGCTTCTACATCTTGAAGTTCTTGTCTATACGATGGTTGCTCATTTAAAATTTTCATGTCTGTATTGCAACCCCACACTCGAATAGCAAGTCTTCTACACTTTGTAGAGGGCTTCTTTAGGTAAGTATTGTACCAGTTGATAATATCCGACTTCTCAAAAGATTCAGCTACTCCAAATTCTGGAGTGTCATTACTACACCTGTAGGACAAGGCCACCAAAGGTTAACATGACAGTTCAGAAAAGAGGTTTAAATCACTATACAGCATAAAAGGGTGGATCTTTCTGGAGAATGTTGCCCATTAATGCACCTCTGTAATTCTGAAACGAATCGTTGTTGAATCCATTCTGCATTGTGAACAAATATTTAACGAGGAAGCATATAAATATAATCCGACACTTTCAAAAACAATATTGCAAAATTTCATTATGAATAAGAAATGAAGAAAGTAGAAGATTTCAGACAATGCAAATATATGGTGTGATCTCAATACCTAATATTTCAATGCAAAATCTTCCTCAAACTATGACAAATTCTAAATGCACAATTACTATGCTAGAGACAAGAAAGAATCTAACCAAATGTTGATTGCAGTTGGTTAAAAACAGAGAACTATCGAGGCTTGAATGCATTAAAGAAAGAAGGATTTCAAACTAACCAACATCTCTTCAAGGCCGTTTATGAAGTTGTCAATCCTCTCTAGCAAGTACACAGGATTGTACGTAGAAGATTCAACTTGGAAACAGTACCCCAATATTCCGAATGTTACCCATGGGCCACAATCAACACCATAGCCAAGCTGCTCTTTCGTCCTATTTTAACATCAATTAAATCATGAATTAGTCATCATTTATCCGGGGTCTTTTGTAACTGTTCACTTAAAGAAAATTTTAAATGTTAATAATTTAGACTTCAACAGTCTTCCTATGATCCAGTATAATCTAGCTCGAACTGAGTATTACCTGAGCACATCGAAAAATTGTTCGCTCACTAAACTATCAAAAAGTACAGTCAATGCATACAATTCAAACGTGTTGGGTTCAATCTGAAAATAGAGCTACAAACAGAATGAAAAATAGAAATAATTAGCAACATCTCTTCAATAACAAGAATAAGAGCAGCCCATAATAAGTGGCTTTTCAGATTACCCGCGCTATAGAGTTTGTTGCTAGTTCATTTTCCACCCTGACATCTCTGACTAGGTCAGCACTCGGAGGAAGACGCACCACACTCTCCTTGTATCTCTCCTCAATAGGCAATGTTGGCACAGAGAAATTACTTTTGAATATATCTGATATGTTAAGAGCATCCTTTTCCATCAAATTCCCATGGCAATGGCCCTCAATATACAACTGCATGAAAACAGATGACAGTAAATGCAAAGTTATGAGAAAAAAACCTGATTGTACAGATAGTAATGCATGTAAGCTACTCCAAAGTAATCACTATTTTGGGATTCAATGTTTCAATCACTTGATAGTTGATATTGTTGAATTAACATTTATTCACCTACTTTGACCTGCCGGAGAAGAGTTCCTAAAATTTGTGTACTACTACATTTTGTATGGACTTTGATACTAGCACTGACCCCACACACATGTCAAAATATCAAAGTATTAACATTGTAGATTTTTATGCTTAATATTGGAAATGTATACGCCCAAAAAATGATGAGTATATGGGCACTTGAGTCATAATAGAAGAGTCCACATGACATGGGTGTTTTCTAGCAAACAAGGAGATCGAGTGCTAACATATGTTCAAATTAATCTGTACACAATTGCAGAATAAGAACTTTATTTTTTCTATGATGTTAGTAAATTTCCAAAAATACCCTACTTAAAAGTAGGCATAACTAACGAGGATTCTTGTCCATTAATTTCAACATTAAAGTTGAGAAGTCACATTGAACATTTACCTTATCAACTTGAGCACCAACATCTTGTTGGAAAAACCCACTTGTACGGATTTTTCACGGCAGCACCTGATAGGCAATTATTATTTATTTATTTATTTATTTATTTTACTTTTTTGCATCCGCTAATGAGAAATGGACAGTTGGCTACCTGCACAAAGCCTATGAAACTTACCCTGTACGTGTAAATGCAACACCTAATTGGTAGTTCTTTTACCTCGTCCGACAATGAGAAATGGACAGTTGCCCACCTGGACAAAGCTTGTGACACTTTCCCTGTTTGTGTAGCAAGACTATAACATGTTTTCTTTCCATCTTCAATTAATGTTTTTAATCTATTATTTCATATACAATAAATGATAACAAATTTATTGTGAAGATCATGAGATTGAAAATTCCATTTCTACAAGTGAATACAATATACTAAGGGCCTGTTTGACATAGCTTTTAAGTCAAAAAGAGCTTTTGAAACACAAAATTTACTTTTAAACCCGTTTGACTAATTTTATGAGAATACTTCTAATAGTTAGAAGTGCTTTTAACATATTTATTAGATTTGAGCCGGACATCAACCTAGTCGAACCGGCAAGTTAGCGGTTGGAACGATGGATCAATACTTAAAAATTCTTAAAAGTTTTTTAAATATAAAATTTTCTTTAAGATAAAATGAAAGTTTTTAAATTATGTTTCATTAATTATTTATATATTTCAAAGGTTCAAGTCTTTTAAACACTAAAAATTTAAGGAAAAACTTTTGAAATTTGATCAAACCAGTCAACCGGACTGATTTAATATAAAAACAATTGGTTAACTCGATCAAACTCGATTTTTGATTGACTCAAATTTCTATCAAATTATTCTACCCAACCCAATCAAGGATCTGGAATCGATTTTTTGACTCTGTCGACCAGAGGCGAATCTAGGAGTCGAGTTTAGCTAGAACGGACTGCGAGCGTTGAAAGCTTACTACCGATAGCCAACGTCCGTAATAGTAAGGTTGTTTATTAATATTTAATTAAATAATATTCAAAAAATCATACAGATTAGAACTAGATACACCACTAGAATTAGAACTAAGTACGAATTTTTATTTTAGATGAAAAAATCGTTCTATAATCTATAAAATGCCCTAATTTAGTTTTCAATTAAATAGACAATATATATTAACAAAATGCCAATTTTCAATTTACAATTAAAGTTAATTAAACAAGTATTATTATATTGAAATTATTTATGTGTTTATATCAATTTTATGTGCTTGTATAATTCCACTTTTTCGCAATCGATTTTTTTGAACGAAAAGTGGTACCTTTTATTAATTAAATAAGTTTTGTTGAAAGATTCCTTATGACACAGACCAATTTTTCTACAAATTCATCCACCATTAATTGACCAAATTGTCAAATCAACTGATTAGAGGGGGGCGGGGGGAGAAAAGAAAAAGAAAATCAAAAAGAGGGACAAAGCATAGGTTAAAATGTTTCTACTTGCATTAAATCGGTAAAATTGAACATATATTATTTTGTTACATTATGTGCTAAAAATCAATAAGTGCCATGATAAAGTGGTCAACATATTTATAAAAGATAGCAGGTTCGCATCACCTTCCTTGCATTTGTTTTAGTAAAAATTGTTTAAATACAAAAATTATAAAATATATTGCTCTTGAAGAATTTCAAACACATGACCTCCAATTCAATAATGGAAGGGCTAACCAGCTGAGCTACTAGATACATTTGTTATTAATATGAATTATCAAATATATAATCCAAAAATTTTATCTATTATCAGCTAAAAAATTCTCTTCGACGAGTCCAACTAGGGCGGCCACCCTAGCTGGCCACCACCTAAATCCGCCCCTGCGATCGACCGTTCCACATCGAATTTTAGTAATTATGATTTTTAGAAAAAGATGGTCCATTGTGATTTTCCTTAATAGCACTTTTGAAATGAAAAGAGCTTTTAAAAATTAGTTTTCAAACAAAAATTAAGGTAGTTTTCTCCAAAGTTTTTTTGTGCAAAAAGCAAAAGTTATTCTAAACGAGCTTTAAATTTTTCATAATTTGAAAATATTTAATTTGACTTTAGCAATGAAATAACAACTTTACTTATCGTATCATATTGTATAACTTTGTTAATAAAAAATGGCCCTTCAAAATCGAGGTATTCAGAAAATTCTTCTAAGCAAAAGAATTCCTGACTAAACTAAGCTAAATGCTAGAGAGACGCTAGTTGTGTACTTAACGAACATTGGATATGTTTTTTATACTGATTAAAGATATAAATAACTACATTGAAAATATTTTTGTGGGGAATCATATGTAATTATTTTAAAATGTAAACAATTAGTTCCAAAAATCTGTTAACTTGTCAAAAATGGTCGACTCAAGTAGCTAAAATTAGATGCCAACTATAGGGCAAAGAGCACGGGAAAACCAAGTAAATGAAAAAAAAGAAAAAAAAAAAACAACAACTCCTAGAGGCAATGCTTATGTATATATACAGGTAATAAAATTAATTCGCTAAGTTAAATCAGGCAATAATTTGATAACCTAAATGTGAAGACGAGTTTCAAACCTGTGAAAGAAGCTCTGGAATAAAAACCTTTAAATCAGCAATAGACAAGTTACTTAAAATTCTCAGTTTCTCCTTTACAGTCCCAACGCTCCGATGTAATACTTGCTTTATAGAGGAATTACAAAGATTTTGAGGGTCGAAGATGGTATTCTTTATATTTCTCTCCATATCTTCTTTAATAATCTATCAAAAATTGATCATCAGTGCATGGAACAAATTCAAAAAGAAAAACTTGCAGTAAAATAATTTGACAACTAGCAATAAAATTATCTACACATAAATCACTAGTTAAAAAAAATACTAAAATGAAAATCAAGTAGTAACTTAGCCAGAAATAAATCAATAAATTGATAATTATTTACATAAATATTTTCATAAAATTTCATGTTTTTGTTACCATGTCCCAACCATTACTTGATTAAATTTTTGAGAGCTAACTTTGCAGAAAAGACTAATAAGGTTACTTTACTTGCAATCTCTAATTCTACGCAGTAAAGCTTAGATGAAACCAAACAACAAATTGAATAAGCGTAATATGAAGAAAAAAGGAACAAAAATTGAGAAATCATGAAAAACAAAACCCATCAGGGCTACAACTATACGTCTTCTCAGAAGAAAAGCTAGTAATTTCTAAATATGCTCGTAATGAAAACTAACCGTGTTTTACATCCTTTTACCATTATTTTTCTATTTTTAACTCCAAAACAAGGATATCATATAACTTTCCCATTCTTTTAAATTTAATTTTGATTTTATCTTCTAGTTATCTCATGGGGCAAGTGGAACGATAAATACATCTCTCATTTGAAGGGAAGAGTCTTACATACCCTGAAGCGATCATTTTTTTGCAAAAATGATTTAACAACCGCCAAAACTTCTGACAATAGGACTGGAATCTTATCAAGTAAACCAAAAATCTGTAGTATCAACTTGTCATGACTAATAGAAATAGAAATCTTTAGTTTTGCCTCATTAGCCTGCCACCAAAATAATTAGGTTACTATGTCTGCGAATCACTATTTAGAAGAGACGGAAACAACATCAAGTGCATATGAAATTCAATAGCAACACAGTCATTAAAGAGAGAAAGTGACCTGATAGATAATTGCATTAAGCTCGTCTTCTAGTAGCAGTGTAAACAATTCAGCCAACAAACCATTGCTTAAACTACTGTATCCACCCTTAAATGTTATGTAGAAATGTACATCGACAAATGGAAGTTTACGAGTCTTGTCAAACTTGTAACAAAACCCCATCATAGGTTCATCAATTATACATCTTGAAGATGATATCTTTCCAGACTCACAAGACTCATTGTTAACGCTTATGGAAAAATTGCACGAAATAAACTTGTTCTTCAACGGCAACTGTAAAGAGGAATTGATTTTGGGAGGATCCTTCCATAATTTCATCAAAGCCCGTGGAATGTATTCCTCGACATAACAGGATCCAAACCATGGCTCAAATTGAATATCTGGAACCGTGCCAAAAAGGAGGATTGAAGGTCAAATTTACTTTGAACTAATAACATTTAGTAGAGGTGAAGTAGATCATGAACCAAAAACTAGAATGAAAATGATAGGGAAATTGAAAAAAAAAAAATTAATTTAGTCTTCATTTGTAGCAAGAATTTTCATTATCTAATATGAGTATTGGACAATTAGGTATTAAGAAAATTGGTTCACGAGATATATCACTTATTAACCACCAATTTTATACATCACAGTAGTAGTCGGTGACCTTAAGGTTAACTTTTACAATTTTTTTCACCTGCCGCACAACTTTATTGCTAATATCACTCAGAAAGATCATGCATATTTTCTCATTGATCCAAAAAAGGCCAACTAACTTGGAGAATGATTCAACACACCTTTGGGTTGCTCATGGGGCTATATAGATGAAAAGTAACTAAAAAACCAGTGTTTTACACGAACTTGGAGACCTAATTGTCAAACCATCACTTGAGCACCTAGGCTCGTGGCCAACAAGTTGTCCTTGACTGGTGGTTAGTATTTTAATCATAACGTCCTCTTACAATATCTAATTGAGGTGAGTCAAAGTGAATTGGAAATGTAACTTAAAGAACTACAATTTTTCTAGAATAACATCTTCCAAATTCGAATGTTTTCTATGTGCAAAATGTGCTGCAACTTGTGACTGAGAGTTTGTAGCGGAATTTGTGCAACACTTTGACGCTCCTTTGGTTTATAATTGCTTTCCATTGATTATATGTGATCTTTTTTAACATATTTGACTCCTCCTAAGACTATAATGCCGACCCCAAATTATTTTTACTATATCTTGGACTCAATAAATCTTATTATGATTTTGATTAGTACTTGATAAACTCCTAGTATAATTCAACTAAAACATGATTTTGACTAATGAAATTATCAATTAAAAATTTGGAAATTGTTAATTATAAATTTGGACTTAGCAAATTCAAATTAAACTTAAGGTTTTGGTATAAACAGGTTAGAGAACATGAAGTCTATTTATTTTTTGATTGAACTGAGCGCAAGTTGATTATCAACTTATTTCTAATTATGCTAGATATCGTGGTGATATAACTCTTAAGGCAGATGACAAGATTATTCTGATGCCCAATAAAGGCCACGAACCATCCTCTGAAGTTTTGCCAATCAGCTTTGTCGAACTCTCCGCGGTTTAAATGCTCCTAACCCTAAGCATAATTATCCGATTTATTTTTTTCTTTTTTCAGTTTCCTTTGTCGCTA
>NW_019265290.1:402690-404380 GCF_002742605.1 Olea europaea var. sylvestris
TTGAAAAGGATAGAAGAAATTAATTTTTAGGTTTGATATATAAAAAGAAATTTAAGGAAATATGTAAACCATGAAAAGGAGTTGATTGTGGAATTTGTTTCATGGTGGAGATGTACTCGGGGGGAGGGGGGATTTGAGAATTTTTATTTGTACTTACTTATAACAATATTTTAAATAAAAAAAGGTTGAACTCTAAAAGTAATCATTTTTAGATAAACTAGCGAACCATGTGTAGGGCACGTACCATAGAGTAGATGGGAACGTAATAACATAAACACAAAAATGTGTATTTGTTCACAAAATGATTGAATACAAAAATATATAATGTACAATTGTGAGAAGTATGTATATGGATAGATATTAGAATAGCAAATGAAAATATATGTAGTGCACGTACTTGCAAACACATTGTTGTGATGGTGAATCTTGCTTGAAAACAACCACCTGAGATGGTCTGTGCCCATTATTGATTTGATAGAAATCTAGAAGTAGATCCCTAAACCATGATATAGTAGTATTCCTTCAGCATTATGAAAAATTATAATTGTAAAAGAGACATTGAAAAATAATTTCAAAATATTACCTCATAATGCATCATCTTCCCCATTTGCTAAAAGATTGAATAAAAATTCAATCATTTCCACCTTTGAAGATTGGGTTCACGGAGTAGCCCTCCACCTAGATATCAAGGGCCAAGGTCTATATCCTACGACTCGGACAAAATAAATTGAGGCAATGGTAAGCATATCTAGAACGTTGTAACAAGGTACTGAACTCTCTAGGCATCAAGAATTATAGTAGCAATAGATGAGATATATGATTGACAAGGAGATTTATATGAGACTTCTATTCCTAAGATCATTCTTGGCATGGGTGGACGCAAGGGGGTCCTGGTGACCCGCCAACTTTTGAGTTTCTTTTTTTTTTTTTTTGGTTTTTTGGGCGGATAAGTCCTATTTTGTATTGATTGAAATCTAAATTTTAATTTAAATCAAATTTAACAATTAATTTTAATAACATATTTTCTGGAATCCTTAACTTTTTAACTTTTATCAAAATATACTAAAAATCTGATTTTAACCTCCACCAAACAGGACAAAAATCTCAATAAATATGAATTATTTTTTTTCTCTTACTCTATCTTACGCTCTCCCTCACACCTTTTATTAAAACTTTAACCTTTCTAATTTTTAAAATTTGTCTATAATTTTTTGTACAAATTATCACATCTACTGCAAATTTTCACTTTTCAATCAATTTTTCAGTTAATTAGAACATAAATTTGTATTTTCTCCTATCCTATTTGTGTACATAGAATGTGTTTGAACTGATTATATCAAATTTAACTTTGTTAGGTTTTATATTGTAATTGACAATTCTGTGAACAAAAATGACGTAACTGAACTTTTGTAAAAGTCAAGGATTTAGTTGCAATTTTGTATAGATGGTTAGGATTGATTAGGGTTTTAGTTTAAAGTTGGAAACAAGGTGAGAAGACTGTCAGGTTTTCGCTAGCTACTCGCGAAGTTGTTGCTCGAGCGGTAAAAACAGAACCATCGTCGCTCGCTTGTCGCTCGAGGGAAAAAGCTATCACCCACTTTTCGCTAGAGTGTCGCTCGAGCTACAGTATTACGTAGCCAAACCCTAGGTGGCGATTTGAAGAGTTTTACACGTCCTATGACACATATTC
>NW_019265290.1:408306-409702 GCF_002742605.1 Olea europaea var. sylvestris
GAGTAGAACTGGATAGTTTGATCCTAAAGTCTGATCATAGGTAAATTGCTTCTGAGGTTTTGTGCTTGTACGTTGATGGTCTAAATCAATTTATTTCAGCGCGTTTCCAATTCCAAACCTGCCAAATGTTATAAGCCCAATAAATCGAATTACGTAATTACCCCCAAATATCAAAACCCACCAAATGTTATTTGCAGCAATACAAAAGTCGCTCAATGACAAAACACTATCATTACAAAACATAAACTACATAATTTAACTCGAAATTCTAGACAACTCTATATGACTGGATTCATTTGGAACGTACCATTTTTATTTCTTTGGCAAACCACGAAACCACAATAAATCACCAAAAAAATTGAAAAAAATGGGAAAAAATGGTTAGGGTTGGAAAAAATCTAAACTGTTTTAAATGGGTTGGTTTGAAAATTAGTCAAAAACTGCACAAATCAAACATGTTCAACCCTAGTTAAGCATAAAAGATGCGAACTAGCAAACTTTCCCATGGATATCGACATTAAAAGAATGAAATTTTTCTTAGACAAAAAGAAAAAGGAAAAATCGGTTCCAATTTGGATACCCACAATTCTATGTCAAAAATTGGAACTAGCCAATGCTTGGTTCTTTTTCCTATTTATTAATTGGATAAATAAAAATAAGAATAGATAGAAAACGAGAACAAAAATAAAAGAAAGACAAAAAAACTGAAAATAAAGTAAAAAAATTATCATCTTTCTCATTTTAACAGCTACCACAATCACCGTAGATTCCAAGGCGTCCATTGCCAATGGAGTTAGCCCGTATGATTTCCACTTCACGGGAAAAAAATCATAAATGCATGCCTTAATATATATTATTTCATTTTATACTACTCAATTGTTTTATTAACCAATTTTACTGCATAATCCCATTAAAATCTCTATTTACTGTATATGAAATTTTCCTTTTTGAAACCATAACTAAAAGTTTCAAGAGGCAAGTAAATTGGTGATATTAACTCCATATACTGAAGATATGGAGATTCAAATTCAAATAGCAAGTTATTATTGAATAGAAGTTAACATTACAATTGAGATTACTCATAATTGCCGATTGTTCAACTGAGATTGCAGTAAAGTCTTCATTGTTGTGCAATTCGAAATTTTGTACATCGAAATTATATTCCACATTTTTCTTTTATAGAAATTATATGTAATTGTATAAATTTCTAACATATCCTATAAACTAATGCAAAACAAAATAATTCAACTTATTTCTGATTTTACAAATCAATTTATTGGTGATTTTGATGAGCTTCATTTTGTCTAGAATCCATTCGCTAAAAATTTTAATTATACAAACTTATATCACCTGTTGGAATTAAATTTACATGAGAATATAAATTTTGTAATGTCTA
>NW_019265290.1:413639-443499 GCF_002742605.1 Olea europaea var. sylvestris
TGATCTTTTTGGAATACATCTAACAAGAAATGGTCGCTGAAACTTACGTGATTTAGCCCCCGTTTGTTTTCCATTATTTATCCGTTAAAATGAAAAATATGACCGTTATCCATCACATCAAGTCATCATATTTGACATTCTATCTCTTGTGTGGAACCCGTAACAACTATATTTTTTATTCTTATTTTTACATTAATGTGTACCAAACGGGGCCTTAAAATTTATCTTGCGATCCATTTAATAACTAAAATTAAATAATGTTATATAATTGATCACTACATTAGCGAAATCCATTTTTAGACGAAATGCTAATCCGTTAAACCTTGACAACTACTATGATCATTTGTATATGTCATATATTTAAAACAATCAAAATAAGAAGTGAGTTTTAGGAGTGAAAAGCTCACATTTAGCCTAAATTTAACCAAGTCCATTCCAAATCCAATGTCAGCCCATTAAACCTTAACATCAACTCACAATAGTTGATTTCATATCATGTAATTACAAACCCTAAAAGACGAGGTTTTAGAAGATGCCCTATAATGAGAGGAGTTTATATATATGTACATCGAGATGCCTAGATTTAGTCTATAATCTTCTCTTAAAGGAAGGTGTGTTGCTTATCTCGTGGGCACTACCCTTAAATTCCCAATATGTTGTTTGTTGGAATTAGGTTTTTATTGATATTGTGAGATTGCTTGTTTGTAATTGAAATTACCTTTGAAGAAAAAAATATGCAATTCAAATGCCAAGTTATCGCTGTTAGTTTAGTTTTCCCCTAGCAGAACAGAAATAAGTGCCAAGGAAGTGGGGAAGAACTTGTAGTTCCCAATTATAGAAAGTGAATCTTGCAAATTGATGCAAGTGATCTATATTGGACAACAGTTCTCTTGGAGGAAAAAGAAATATTTGTAGATACAAAGGTGAATAATTCTCAGGAGCACAAAAGCATTACCATTCCACTTTCAAAGAAATGTTAGCAGTCCATGGTATTGAGAAATTCCAATTTCATCTCATTAGACATAAGAATTTTGTTTGAAATAAATATGTCAGCATTCCCTAAAATGCTCTCATTCAAAAGAAAATAACGCCCAACAATGTTTTGAAAATCAAATTGATTGAAAAAATCGAGCCCGGACAGAGATCCAGTCCTGTTATAGGGTAAAAATCAAATGAAAAGAAACCGTCAAAAAAATCAATGAACCATCCAGTTCAATAGGAACCTATGAATCGAATGAGGGTTTTTGCAGGTTTAACAGTTGATCTTCAGCAAATATATCAATTGATTCCCCCTAACTCATTTATCAATAAAAAAAAATTAAATTTTTAAAATTCTTCCCTAACTCATATAATGAACTCTTTGAAATAAATATACATCTCTCCCCAGTATATCATGAATAATAAAGAAAAGACAAGTAATAATCATGTAAAACACATAGAGGAATAAGTAAAAGAAAAATATGCAAGTGTGATAAGTGCCTCAAACTCCTGTAAAGAAGTCTTGAAATGTTAAATCAATGAGAAGGGACATGCGAAAAAATCAATGGTAAATGAATATTTTCCTCAAAGTATGAAGTCAAACTCAGTGCTACTAGACCCTTATAACGAGTTTTGGGACGATGACCCAAGTCAGATGACCAAAGGGTTTTAGGTTTTGAGAAATCTCTCAAGCTTAATTGCTCGTATCAAATAGGCTCCGGAGAAGAGTATAAGATGTATCTCATTTTTTTTTTTTATGTATTTCAAAATTTGAATCACTAACTTCTTTTTCTTTTATAGAGAATATACAAGAGTTTAGGTTAATCTAATTTAAGGTCATTTCATATTTAAAGTAAATTCACCACACAGATGACCGCATCACAAATCTCAAAAATGCGACCAAGACCTAATCACAATAGTTTAATGAGTATAGTACATAAGATACATGTAATAACAAATTAATGTAAATTTAATTTACTAATCATGAACCTTACTAGTACTTGTTAGCAAAAATAGCAAGCCCAATAAAAAAAATTAAAAAAAAATCTTTTTCTTTTTCAATTTTTTAATAAAGAATAAGGTAAAGTGGAACTCCTAATATACAATTAATGTATGTGCGTGCATGAAAATATAGATATCATAAAATATGCAAATGCATGCCCATAAGTGCCTAATCAATAAGGCACACAAATGCTCTTACCATGAAGAGCAACATGTGGAACTTCACAGTAATCAACATTATCTAAATTTGTGATTTCACTCTTCTTGGCCCAAATCTTCTTAGAAAAAGATGTAATGTGAGTCAATTGAGTCATCAGTTTAGACAAACAACTCACTTGGGTCAGTCAAGAAACTAACTTGAGTAGTTAGATCATGATTGTTGTACTTAACCAAGGACTTACGACAATTAGGTGTAAGGTGATCTAAAACATCACAATTATGACAGTAGGAATAAATTTAGGAACAATTATAATTTTTATATTTTGAACCTTAGGTGGAGGAAATCTATGTTGTACAGATGATTCATAGATTTCGGTCATCAGACACCTACATTCTTGATCTTGTTCTTATTCAAGAGCTCGTGACACTTAGGTCTTATGTGTCTTATCTTAGCACAATGGTCGCACGTGTGGATGAACCTATGAGCAACTCTAGGTTTCAACTTTTGAATCTTTGGTACAAACTCATTTTTTGAAGAGGAAATAGTATAAGAATTTATATCATTAAAGCCTAAACCTCCTCTAGTCCCAACTATTTTATTCAGGCATATCATATTGTCATATTTCTTGAATCCACTCGAGAAAGCATGAAGTTGAATATTAGACTTCTCAAAATCGCTCATAAGAGTTTTACCCTTCTGATGGACTCTTCGAAGTCGGTCATATGGGTCTTAACCTTAGTCTGTAAGGATTCATTCACAACATTTAACTTATTAAGGCTTTTCATTAATCTTCTTAAGAATGACTCTATTTGTCTTTTCACCCTAAGATTCTCGTGAAAACATTTGTTCATAAGCTTATGAATATTTTCCTCAACTTCAAATACATCATTAGAATGTGATTGACTCATCTAGATAAAATAGGTTCAGGGAGCACGATTAAACTTTGATACCACTTGAAAGTTTAGATTACCAATTTATTTAGACCAAATATGCATAATTATACAATTAAAAGTAACAAGTAAATTTTTAATTGTTCATAGATTATTAGATCAAACAAGTCAATGTATCCTATGTTTGAAACCGTAGTATGTATATTGCACAAAGTAAATAACATCAATATGATATGGAGAAAACCTTTCGCGAAGGATCAAAAATTTCGGGCACTTTGCTAGTCAACAATCCACTATAAACAATGAGACTTACAGCATGGTCTAGACCGACTATTCTTAGTTTACTTTTACGTTTTTCCTATAATCTCTTTGGCCCGTGCTCCTCAGACCAACTCTTAACCCTTGGTATCATTTTTCTCCTGTGGACCTTTAAGAAAGAATCTCGTTCTGTAGCGTCGGAACTCCAATCCTCTTCCCAAAACTTCAGCCACTCTGAAGGCTAATTGGAGAACGTAGGTTTGGTTTTTGATCAACAATCTTATGTGTGTTTGATCTGTGGTTGGATGTAGAAGTATATGGCTTGATCAACAAAACAATGCTTGTTTTAATTTATGGATCAAGTAATTAATGGTGGTTGAATCTAGAAATCAATGAATGTTTTGGATCTTCAAATGAATGATCTCTATACATTAATTATGATTCAACACAGTTTGGGATTAGGATATATAAAGGACAACGTTTTGGGATAAAAAGGAACTAAAAAATCAATGTTTGAAGCAAAACATAATTCTAAGCGTTGACCCGTTGCTCGGACGCTAAATGAGTGGCCAGGGAGCACCGTTTGAGCACTCGTCAGTATTTGTATTATAACTTTCTCTTCCGACGTCGAATTGAGAAGATTCAAAATGCGTTGAAAAACTGAACCAATGGGCTATGATGTTTCAAAGTAACATTTTTCAAATTCGGATGTCTTCTATGTTAAAAATGTGTTGCAAATTGTGACTCAGAATTTTAGGGCACTACTTATGCGGCTATTTGACACTCTTAACACTTTTAATTGCATTCCTCGATCATATGTGATCTTCTTCAACATTTATGACTTCTTGGACTCCTTCAAGACCTATAATAACAATCCTTAACTAACTTTGATTACAATTCAATAAACTCTTAAGACAATACAACTAAGACTTGATGATTTTGACTTTAAAATTTGCCATTTTATAATTTGAACTTAATAATCTCCCTCGTTGGCATTACTTGACAAAATCATCTATTTCAAAGTCAAAAGTCCACTACAATCTACCTAATAAACACTTTCCAAAATACACTTCAACAACTTGTTAACCTGTTTCTTATAACACATGGAAATCACAATACCACATGAAACACGAGAGGAATATACCAAAACCAAAATCATATAACAAAGTTAAATAAAACACAAAATCAAACTTGTGTAACACCGAAGCATGCAATATCATGTGAATTATAAACTTAGAAATAACTATAAAATTTTAATATCAATATTGACAAAACACAACACGATATCATTAATGAAATTCTTGCAAATATATCAATTGATTCTCCTTAAGTCATCTATCAATCAAAAATTTTAAATTTTTAAAATTCTTCTCCAAAATCATAATCAACTTTCTAAAATAAATACACATCTCTCCTCCCTTTTTGTCACGAATAACTAAGGAAAGACGAGTAATAATCATGTAAAACACATAGAGAAATGGGTAAAAAAACATGCACATAGATAATGATGCAAAAATTATGCAAAAACATATGATAGGAGAATAAAAAATTTCCAATTTCGACACCAATTTTTTTTTTTCAGAAATTTTTATCTTGAAAAGTTATTTGCTTACTTTTACATGTATGGTTCATGAAAATGTTATCTTCTCCCGCATAACTTATTTTAAACCTAAATGGAGTGAATTGTATAAGCTACACATGTGTGATAAGTGCCACTAAACTCCGGTAAGCACATCTCAAAATCTTACATCAATGAGAAAAGATATGCAAAAAACACAAGTGAATGAATGTTTTCATCAAAGTATAAAGGCAAAACAGTTCTACTAGGACTATTTAAATAAAAAGCTCATATTGATTTTTTAATGTATATATTTTCTTTCTCTCCTATCAATAAGTACATATATAATTTTCTCTCTCTCTTTTTTATATCTTATATTCAATATTTTCTCTATTAAGCGATAAAGATGACCCTTGTAATAAACTTTAGGCCGATTGCTCCAAGTCAGATGACCATATAGCATCAGGTTTTGAGAAACCCCTCAGGCTTAATTGCTCAAGTCAAATAGGCTCTAAAGAAGAGTATAAGATGTATCTCACTATTTCATATATTTTAAAATTTGAACCACTAACATCTTTTTCTTTTATGGGAATAAATAAGAGTTTAGGTCAATCTAGTTTAATATTATTCCATATTCAAAGTCAATAAACCACACAGATGACAGCCATCCTAAATTTTAAATATGCAATCAAGACCTATTCACAAGAGTTTAATGTGTGTAGTGCATAAGATATATGTAATAACCTATATCAAGTACTTCACACCAGTTCTAAATAAATTGATTGAAATTTAATTTATCAATCAAGAACCTTACTAGTACTTGTTAACAAAATAACATGTCTATAAAAATTTTTAAAAATTATTTTTCCTTTTTCAAAATTTTTAATAAAAATGTAGCAAAAATAAATTCCTAATATACAATGAATCACTACACAAAAAATGATCATTTGCAATATATAAAAAGCAACATTCGGTAGTTAAATGTTCTTAAAGGGGTCTATTGCAACATTTTAATAAGTGAATGTTGCAATTAATTAATTTAATTGAGTTTTGACAATATTTAACGTTTGTTGAACATTGCTTAAAAATTTATTTTTTTCAACGTTCAAAAAACGTTGTAAAATATATAACTTTAAGACCTTGCAAATGTTGAGAAAACGCTTTTGAAATAAATAAATAAAAAAAATAAAATAAGGAGGCTTAAATTTGAAAATGAGAACGAAAAAACATAACCCTACACTATCCTTCTATTTCCCCATCTCTCTCTTGCTTGGTCGCCTCCTTCCCGGTTCCCTTCAAATCGTCTATGCCAACCCTATAAATTTGAAGCTACTCTAGCCAGTCACCATCCACGGCAGATGTCAAAGCGCTACTCATCGTCGGCCAACCTACCCAAGCCATAAGGTCAGTTCATCTTCTATCTCAAGATTCTTGCAATCTGTCTCAAGAAATCGATTATTTTATCCACAAATTTTTGCGTGAGGTTATCTTTTTTCTAAATTCATTTTGCTCGTTTGCCCCATCTTTAATTCTTCGCACTATTTTTATTGACATAAATATGGTCGCAATTCAGTCGTATTACGATTGGAATGCCTGAAGATCATTTCGTGTTTCCCGTGTGCGAGGGTACCATTCTTCCAATTTTATATTGGATTGTATCTGATCGGTACATATCGAAATGCATGTTGAAATTTAAGTAATTTTACGTGTTAATGGGTATTAGGAATAAATTTAACGCATGGTAATATTTATTTACTTTGTTCGGGAATTGCTTGTTGCTCATTTCTATCTCCTTGGGACTTTTAAGCCTTTAATTTTTGGTATCTAATACTGGTGGGCCTTGGAATGTTAGGATATTGAGCATCAACTCTTCGAATCTTATCTTTAGGGAGAGAAAAATAATAGAAAAAGGAAAAAAATCTGACAGAAAAATTAACTAAAAATACCCCCCCGCCCCGCAAAACTTTTTGTATGCTGTGATTATAAGGAAAGCATAATAATCATGTGCATCAAGTGATTATTATCTATTACTTCAGAAAAAAGATCATAATTGTTTTTATTGACATAAATTTGTAAATCAGAAAAAGATTACCTTATGCAAAAAAGATTATCAATGAAACTATTTATTAATTGAAGCTTTCTATTAACTTCATTCAATTAAGTAACATTCATATTGTTGTTGTTTGGTGTAATGCTTAAATTGCAGTTTGTTTACTTCAAATTGGACTATAACAAAATATATACTGTGAAAATCTAGTATTCTTCTCAGTAATTTCTTGACTTCCTTTTTTTATATATTTTTTCTTTTTCTCTAGATAAATCATGTAGTTAGTTTTTGAATTTTGATACCTGGATTTGTGATTAGTTCATAGGCTGGGTCTACTTTTTGCTGAAGTAATGTGTACGTACTTGTGTCTGTTTACTATAGAGGAGAAGATGTATGAAGTATGTTTATTGAAAAAAATGCACTAGTTTGCTGTGTGGCACTCCTCTTACAATATGAAGAATGTTATGGCATTGTAATTTTTTGCTAGTGATAAATTTAAGCTAAAAATTTGCCTCAGTGTGTCATTTTGATATGAGCTGCAACTCTGTCCCATGAAGCTGTGATGTAAACAATTTTTACATTTCTACTTCTTCCAAAATGTCCTGACTGAGGTATGAAAATTAGGTCATAAACTCATAATTAACTGGATTAGATATTTAATGAGGATGTGTTAGAAGTTGGTTTCATTAAATATGCAGCCATATTGTCATGTTACAAACTACAAGTCAATTTGGTCTACTTATGAATAAATGTTGGTTTCAGCTCCCCAATTCGAGCAGTGCAATGTGAAGCTTACTTGTCATTAACATACTCTGCCATATGTTTAAGAATGTGTTCAACTTGTGTTATGAATCTAATTTGATTTTGTATATTGATTGAAATTATATAACACTTGTTGATTGATCTCAAATTGCCTTCTTTCAATGTGTATGTGGAGCCACTTCTTTGTTTTTGTTTTTTTTTTTTGTTATAGAGCTTTGCATTCTCATAAGTTACCGAACAGAACTCTTCTATTTAAACTGGCTATTGCAATATGCTTTCCTATATTGTTAATAATGGCTCATGGGGTTACATAACTCGGGAATATGATCTTTTACAAAAACAGTACCAAAACTCGAACCAGGGTCATGAAAAGAGTGAAAAATGACGACAAGTTGGAGTTCCCTGAAACCACAATCATGGGGTTGGAGAATCATAACAAAAGGGCATGGGTTGAAAGAATGTCTGAGGTCAGAAAACTGTCAATTTCTCTAAACTTAGATGCAATATAAATGCATTGAATTTAGCTTAATCAAGTTGAAACATACGTGATTTGCAGGTTGATGTCAAGGACAGGGGACCAGCAGTGAGTGTGATCAGCTGCAACATATCTGCAGCAACATCACTTTCTTCAATCTCCCTTGTTCTCAGTTCCTTGATTGGTGCATGAATTGGGAGTTCCTCTGTAAACATCTTCAGAAGCAGTTTTGTTTATGGAAGCATAGACTCATCTATTGTTTCCATCAAATATATAGCTCCTCTCTCCTGCTTCCTGGTTGCTTTTGTTTTGTTTTTTCAGACAGCAAGGTATTTAGTTCATGCCAATTTCCTCATAAGCATGCCAAATAGTGATATCCCAGTAAGAATGTATTTGGTGGGATGTATCTTGATGGTTTTCTTTCCGTAATGTTTCTAACTTTTCTCCTTGTGTGGTGTTCAAGCTTTTCCAACACATTTGCCATTTTAATTTTTTTAGTAAATAGTTGAATATTCTTCTCTACTTTATTTCACAGTTTTTTGCTTCGATGCATGTATACTAGAAATGTTGCCCCATTCATAGAGTCCAGATTGCTTCCAAAAAGCAACCTTCTGGCATTATTTCTTGGTCAGGAAAATTTCTTGCAGAAAAGTTACCTAAAATTTCGCTTTCTAAGAGCAGCAGGATATATATTGTTGACATATATATCTCTCTCCATAAAGAATGAATTGCTGACTCTTGGCTGTTTAATATTTATTTCTTGAGGCCAAAAGTAAAATAAATTTCGTTAGATAAATAAAAAAATTCCGTTCTTTACATGAGTTTAAATTATTTAACTTTTCCAATCTGATATCATTAGTCACACCAAAACACTCTTGGAGAAAGAATGGGTAGTCTTACTGATAAATAGCTCAAGAATTAATTATTCAGGATACTGTTTTATAATGTAGGTTTACATTTTATACATGGATTATTTTGATGGCATGTTTCACAGTTTCAGCCTCGTGAAACCTTCATACTTCATGACCTCTAAAAATTAATTTTTTATAAATTGATAATTTCTATTATATGATAAAATATTATATTCACTGCCTATTACTTTATAAAGTTTATACTGTATATGAATACCCAACACATAACACATTTCATTAAGGCTTCGTTTAGTGCACCAATAGGTCATATAAGCAATTTAGTACACCTATAATATATAGTCGTATGTAGATGATATTGTGTTGTAATAATATTCTTTTTTGTTAATTCAAAAGATAAGTCATTTGCTCTAGACAGTAGTGAATCATGTTGCTTTATCAATCTTAAAATGGGATTGGGAGTAAAACCAGCCATGATCTTGCCTCATGGGCGTGCATGAGAGCAAGGTGAGTTTATTAAGCCTGGTGCGACATATTCAAGACAGGCCAATGTGGTGAAGGCTAAAAGTTTGGTGTATGTCCTAACTTAGTGTCCAACATGTTATTATGTACACCCGTCATTATAATGTAGAAGAGTGGAATGCCGACCCCTAATGTTTTTAACCTTTGTGGAAATTCTACATCACAAAACTTAAACTTAACCTTTGTTTGTTCAATTCTCAATGGTAAGAACAAGGTCAAATTTTGTATCAATGGTAAGAACAACGTTTAAGCTTTATTCTTGGTTTATTCAAAAGAAGTGTAGTTGATGGTTTTGCATCCATGCCTATGATAATAATTCCGGTGAAAGTTTTAGAGGAAAGAGAGTTGAAGTTGTGGGATGTGGAAATTCAGGCATGGAAGTGTCTCTTGATCTTTGCAACTATGATGTGGTTTATGAGTTTTCTTTTTCAAGTTCATGTATTGCCAATGATTCTTAATTATTTTTCTTTGCTTTTCTTCTTGATTATAATTGGTACAAATGTCTACAATTTGGTATCTATATTTATCTCATTTTTTAAGGCCATGACCGATATTTAAGGCAAGGCTCATGTCGAAGATTGCTGAGAAGAAAATTGAGGTCGATAATAATAGTTTTGTTTTTTTTTTTTTTTTTTTTTGGGTAAAATGTATTGGATTTTTAGGTGTTTTAGAATTTTGGATCTGGATTTCATACGAATATTGTTACATTTTAGAGTTCAATTAATAATGATTATTGGAGTTATTTGATATAATTATTTTCTATTATGTTTTGTGGTTGATACATGTGAATTACTCTTAATTAAAAAAAAAAAAAAATTGACCAACAAATGTTGCAAAAGATAGGCTTTTGCAACGTTTAACAAACGTTGCAAAAACTCTTCCCCATCTTTTGCAACATTTAACAAACTTTGCAAAAACTCTTCCCTCAACAGTAACATTAACTTGTGTAACACGCTAAAACGTTGCAAAAGATCTTTTGCAACATTTTTTTGATCGTTGCAAAAACTTTTTTTTGGTGTAGTGAATGGATGTCCATGCATGAATATATAGATATCATGAATAATACAAATACACACATAAGTGCCTAATCAATGAGGTGCACAAGGGCTTTGATATGACCCGAGATAGGACGCAAATTAGCAAGAATTTGACGAATGTTAACAAGAGGCTATTTATGACTAATTCTAGCCAAAAAAATCGAGTTTTCACTTGCTTGAAGTATGGAGACCAAAATGCTGAGGATAACATACAATTGAACAAGTTTGATGAAGAACCCAAGAGCCGAAATAACTTGAGGCAATGCAGTTCAAGAAGTTGGGAATTGGGCATGCCATAAAGCCATGCGACCGCAAGGCTTTAAGCCTCATGCGGTCACCCAAGAGGAAGCAGAAAACATGATTGACAGCGAGGGTTGATCCATCTGACCGCATGGAAATATACCAAGTGGCCGCGTGGTGTATTTTGAGACCAAGAATTATAGTTTTTCTCGAAAGTTTCCTATTTGCTTTAGAACTCTAATATTTTAGCATTTTTACAATATTTTCCACTTATTTTCCTTTTAACATTAGGTTTTAGGACTTGTTATAAATATGACTTATTTCATTCATTGAAATTTTAAGACTTTTGGTATTGAGAAATAATGGAGAGGCTTGTTTGCTTCCACTTTCTTGTTCTTAATTGATCAATTCAAATTTATCAAGATTAACAATCTTGTGGCGTTCACAAATTTGGGTGAGGTTTAATAATTGTATGATCAAGAGGTGAACAAATTCATTATTGTTAGTTGCTTGGTTCATAGTTTTTAGATTAAATCTAAAACCTTGAATCTTTGGCGTTCTTGGGATTCGGTTGCAATATTTCGTAGCCGTCATTGCTATGTAGGTTCACATCATGCTATTACTGTAGAGAGCAACATGAGGAACATCCAATTATCAACATCATCTAGATTTGTGAGTTCATTTTTCTTGATCCAAATCTTCTTAGAAAAGATGTAATATGAGTCAATTTAGTCATTAATTTAATTAACTCACCCAATCAGTCAAGAAACTAACATGAGTAGTTAGATCTCGATTGTTGTACATAACCAATGACTTATGACAATTGAGTCTAATATGACGTAAAATACCACAATTATGACATATGGGAGTAAATTGAGGAACGATCCTAGGTTTTATATTTTGAATCTTAGGCGGAGGGAATGTATGTTGTACAAATCATTCTGTCCTCGAACACCTACATTCTTGACTTTGTTACATTCTTGATTTTGTTCCTATTCAAGAACTCATGACACTTAAGTCTTATGTGTCCTACCTTACCATAATGGTGACACGTGGGGATGAACCTAGGAACAATTCTAGGTTTCAAGTTTTGAATCTTAAGCTTCAAAGTAGGTACAAACTTATTTTTTGAAGAGGAAGTAGTCTGAGAATTTGTTTCAATAAATCACAAACCTCATCTATCCATAACTATTTTATCAAGCATGTCATACTGTCAAGTTTCTTGAATGAAGTTGAGTATTAGACTTCTCAAGATCGCTTGTAAGAGTTTTAACCATAGGCTCTAAGGACTCCTCCACAACTTTAAACTCACTAAAGCTTTTAGTGGACTCCTTGAGGTCAGTCGTAAGGGTTTTAACCGTAGTCTCTAAAGGATTCATCATAGCATTCAACTTACTAAAGCTTTCGGTAGAATTTTGAAGGCCACATATAAGTTTTTCTATCTCTAGCTCAAGTACATTAACCGTCTTAAGAACGGCTCTATTAGTCTTTTTCACATTAAAACTCTTGTGATACAGCTGTTCATAAGCCTCACGAATATTTTCCTCATCTTCAGATATATCATTAGAATGTGATATACTCATCTAGATAAAATAGGGTCAAGGAACACAAATTAAGCTCTAATACGACTTTAAAGTTTAGATGATTGATTTATTCGGACCCAACGTGCAGAATTGCACAATTCAAAGCAACAAGTAACTTTTTAATCGTTTCTAAATTATTCGATCAAACAAGTCAATTTATCCTTTGTTTGAACACCACAGTTTGTAAATCACACAAAGTACATAATACCAATATGATCACGGAGAAAACCTTATGCAAAGGATTAAAAACTTCGAGTACTCTACTAGTCAACAATCCACTATAAACAATGAGACTTACAATATGGTCCAGACCTCACTAACCCTTAGTCTTCTCTGACCTTTTTTTGTAGTCATCTTGGCCCTCTTGGACTATGTGCTTTTCACACCAACTCTCAACCCCTGATATCGTTTATCTCCTATGGAACTCCAAGCACCTCTTCCAAAACTTCCAACAACTCTGAAGGCTAATTGGCAAAGGTAGATTTGGTGTTTGATCACGATCTTCTGTGTGTTTGATCTATGGTTGGATGTAGAAGTATATATCTCAATCAACAAAACAATGTTTGGTTGAATTTATGGATCAAATAATCAATGTTGATTGAATCTAGAAATTTAATGAATGGTTTGGATTTTAAAAGGAATGATCTCTATGCAATAATAATGATTCAACACACTTTGGAACATTCGTATAATATGTATGTATGTGTATATATATAGGAGAATGTGTTTGGGATGAAAAGGAATTGAAAAATCAATGTTTAAAGCAAAATAGAATTTTTGGGGTGTCGACCAATTGCTCGAACGCTAAGTGGGTAGCCAGCGAGCAATGTTTGAGCAATCATCAGTATTTTATCATAACATTTTCTCTCGATGTCATATTATCCGAGCATTGTCTCGGAGAGAGGTTTGGTGAAATAAACATGTCTGTAAAGATACGGATTACCTGCACTGTGATTCAAAATGCATTGAAAAGCGGATTCAAAGGGCTGCAATGCATCTAGAAATAGCATATTTCAAATTTGAATGTTTTTATGTGAAAAATTCGTTGCAAATTGCAATGAGAGTTTAGAGCATAACTTGTGCGCCTCTCTCAGACATTTTTAAATTTCTAATTGCATTCTATTGATCATATGTGATCATTTTGGATATCTTTAACATCTTGGACTCCTTCAAGGCCTATAATACCAATCTTTAACTATTTTGACTTTGATTACAACTCAATAAACTCCTAATACAATTCAAATAAGACTTGATTTTGACTTAGAAAATTGTCAATTACAAATTTGGAAATTGCTAATTATAATTTGGACTTAACAATTAGTAATTACTAAATAGTGCTTGCCTTTTTAATAAATTATAAAGAGTTCGAGATGCAAGTGTTGAAACTTGGAACGTACTTTAATTTTCTGGTTAGTCTTTATGAGTGCTATAAAAAATACGGGAAGTAAGAAGGATTTGGAATTATAAAGAAATCATCACGGACACAGGGTAAGTTAAGATTTGTTTGCTTATCATGTTTTGGAGCTGAAAACTTAAAAGTCTTAAAAAGAAAATTACCTTAATCCTAATCCACATCCAAATTTCCTTTTTACCACGAACTTCATATGATTTAGCTTTGAAAATTCACCTTCTGGTTGTTATAAATTGAACAATGTTGGATAAACCTAAGTTTTCTTCCTTGGGACAGCGTTATTTTCAGGCATTTTAGTTACATGTTATCCGATTGTGGCGTAGAAAATCACAGCAAGTGATGTTGAATGAGACCCAACTCTGAAAATGGTGAGTTCCATGTTGAAATTAACGAACGTTTTTGTACTCAACCCACCCACGATGTGCAATATGAAAGGTGGATTATAATATGGGCAACATCTGGTGTGCATAAAGGCAATAGCATTTTCCAGAAATCTGAATCATTTTACCTATTCCTTACTAATAAATGTAATCTTCTTATTCATGTTTGTATGCTATGAAATGATGAAACTATGCATCCTCTTAAAATCGCTAAAATTTGGGGAATGGGATTCGAAATTATCTTATGGGCATGATTCGGTCTTCTCCTAGTGCATCTATGTTGTTAGCCAAAGACTGATGGTTCAAGGTGGCACGTCGTTGTAATGCCAGTAGTAGTTCAGTTGGTGGGATTCTTACTATAATATAGCCTATAGGGCTGCTTAGGTTGTTATTGCTGAAGGTCGAGAATGGTTATAGGCCAGATGGGAAGGCAATGGTTGCAATTCAGATGTTGAGTGCTACATTCGCTAGTGGGGGCGTTGGCTATGATCACAATGCATCTTGACACAATCAAGACAATGTGCATTGAGAGAGTGAAGCTTCATAAGGGACAGATATTGCATGAGCAACCCCATCTACCTCTCCAATGCAAAGGAAAAGAAACAAATGCCATGATATAAAAGAAAACTCAATGCTAATATAGCCATGCTGATTCCAATCTCTGTTGGTTACATTAAGATCCTCATTTCTTGGCTGCACCTCGGCATTAATTTGGGCAAACAACGACTTTATTTTCAAACATTCTCAGTGACAATAATGAATTTTTGCCAAGAGAATAGGAACACTAATCAAGATTGAAACTTTACAATATGGGTTTCCTAAATTCTTATATTTCAAAGAAAGAAAAATGAATTTCAAAATATATCAGGAATGAATTCTGATTACATCCTAAAATAACTAGAATTTATTGACATCCACAAGAGGCAGCACTTGGAAAATATAGAAGACCATATTTGGAGAAAAGTTCTTGAACCTCATTAGAGTACATAAAATTGCTACTTTAGTAGTCTTTAAACCACAATAGTTGAATCCCTAACAATAATTTAATCTCCTGGTCTTTAATTCCTATCCCATGAATGTTATCTTCCACTCTCAAACTTGTCTAATGCACTTAAACCATCTTCATCCTACATATATAAAAGAGTGAAGGAATTGCTTAGACACGTGTCGCAAATACCAATCGTCCTGTAATTTTTTTTATTTCCTTAATTGATGTTGGCCATTGCAAGCGTAAGGTGTTTTGGTACTATTTCTTCTCCATTTTTTTCACTCGATTTACCATTCGTGTGCAGAGATGATGTCCGCACAGCGCGATTTTTCTTGGTCTCTGTGACTAAAAGTATTTGTTGATCAGAAAAAGATAAGAGAAATTTCATTGAATTAATGCTTAACATGAAAATATTTTTGGTGTAATTCTGTTTTTTCTTTTTTTCTTTTTTGTTTTATGTTTTTTGTATTTTGTTTTTTTGTTTTTTTGTTTTTTGTTTGGTTCTGTATTGTATTATGAAGGACAAATCTTCCTATAGAGATTATTCCAAGTTCTGTTTGGTCTTGTATTTTGAATCCTAATCTAAACTATTCTATAAAACTTAATTTTCTTCAAATTCATTTTAAAAATGCACTTTATGCTAATAGAATTAATTTTCTAGATAGTTTAAAAAATCTTATTTTGAGTCACACATTCTTAAAAATTATAATTTTTATAATATCTATTGTAAAGTTGACTCTATTTCATGTTCTATATTTTTTAATAATTAATTTTTATTGGGTAAATGTTATTTGTGTTCACTAAACTTTTAGACGCTTTGTGAAAAGACCTAGTAGTTGCTATTGATTTGTTGTTTTGTAGACCTAGGATCATAGTTTTTTAGGCAATGATCAATTTGCAGAGTTAGATTGTTCTGTATTTATTACTGGAGTTAAAAAGAGTGAAAGGAAAGGTGATTGACTGGCATTATTTCTTTGTGTGTTATGAATAATTGCATATTGCAGTTCTTCCAACATACTTATTGGGAGGATTATTAACGAATTTGGACAGTTGAATAGATTGAATACATTGAATTAAGTGAATTTTTTTGAAAAGAACACAATCAATCCATGTGTAAACACTGCACACTGCACCTACACACCGCATAGTGAAGACTCCACCTGCACATAGTGGAGGTCTTCTCCATGCTGTGTGGACTCTGGAGCCAAGATTGAAAGAATCAAAATCAAAAATTTTAATTACCTTCATGACTTAATTCCTGTAGCATATATAATTCTTAAAATTGTTATTTATTTTTTGTGTTTAGTTGTTTGTGTAGTGGATTCTGGTATAAAAGAAGCTCAAAATTTATGTCGACGAGAAGTACACGCCCAAGCACGAGAATCGTGATAAGAACATCGACTGAAAATGAGAGCAATGACCTTTCGTGATAGAAAAGCACAAAGAATAGGTATTTCTATAAATTTTGTCTCTTTTGTTTAATTTTATATTTCTTCAATTTAAATTTTCTTATATTTGCTTTATAAATAATCCTATTTATCAATCTGAGGGATTTAGAAGTATTCATGAAGAAACCGACAACAGTGAGTTATACTTTCATTTGATTTTTTCAAGTTGAAGTTTATATATTGGAATTAATTGTAAATTGCGTATTTGTTAGGTCTTGCTTCTTCACCCAAAGAAAGTAGTTCAAATGTACACATTTTACAACAAATTCCAACCCAGTGTTATTTGTTGCCTCTTCCAACAGTTTGTAATTTCTGTAGAGCAAAGAAATTTAAAAGAGAAAGTAAAGGTTTTTGTTGATAAATTATGTACTTCCAGAATTATATGATTTATTTACATCCCTTCCGATGAATTGGTTGAATTTAGGATTGATATCCGAACTTGCAATTGTAGATTTGTATTTACTTCATTTGGAGTAAAATATGTTAAAGACTTACGTAAAAGGAACAATGGAATATATACTTTTAGAATCCAGGGACAGATATATTAATACCTGAATAATCTTCTTCTTAGATTCTAAGCCTTTTTATTTACAGCTTTATTTTTACGACATTGAGAATGAGATACAAAATCAATTGAAAATATCAGATGGATTATCACAATCAATTATTGAGAAATTACTTCACATCTTATAGATTAATCTTTATGCAAAAAATTTTAGAAGTTTAACTAATACTCCTAATTTACAAAGTCATCATAAAAAAATTATATCTACTTTAAGTATGGATCAAAGAGTTTACGATGCTTCAACAACATCACAAGTTGCTGCTATTTTGGTAGATGATGGAATATCAGAAAATGTTGAAAATCGTGATATATCTAGTTATGCTCATTCTGGTAGCAAAATGTAGTGCACTATTATTTTGGATGTTATGACCCTCTCCAGTATCCTTTGTTATTTCCTAATGGTGAACATAGTTGACATCATGGCATTGAAAGGGCAAATAAATTGCACAAGCATGATGATATTTCTTGTGTACAACTAGGGATGTCAAACGGGCCGAGTGGCTTGTCAAAACCCGGCTCGTTGGTGGCTCGGGCTCGTCAAATGACGAGTCAGAGCCTGAGCCGAGCAAGGGGCTCAATCCCACGAGTGGCTTGTCGGCACATGGCCCACGAGCCATTTTGACGAGCCCATGAGCCTAGTCAAAAAATATGAAAATAAAAAAAAAAGGTCCAAAATGTTCAAGTTTACAAAAAATTAAAAAAATCAAAAAAACCATGAGCTCATGAGCTCGGCTCGCCACGAGCCCAAGCCGAGCTCGTGAGTTAAATTCGACCAATTGCCATCCCTAGTACAACCGTTGATTGATTCATATTATGTTAACTCTCCACAATAATTGCTAAACAATGAAATGACAAGTTTGAATATGAATTATTGGTTTGTTTTAAGATTTTAGATTATGGATTACTTTATTTTTTTTAATTATATTTACATTTTTCGCTGGTGTTTAATGCATCTTCAGTTTTGCAAAAGAAGCGGAAATGATGGCAAGCCTCCTGTCATGAGTATTATTGTTATAACATACAGGTAAGGTCATTAGATAACTCTATTATATTATATGCTAGTAGACTTTTTCAACAGTATGTAGTTGATATGTCTGTTAAAATTGAATCTTCTAGATTTGATTACTTCCGTAACAATTAGGCGGGAATACGAAGTGAGCTTTATCAAGGAATTGTTGATAGTGTGCAAAATGGTGAAACTAGAGGATCAAGTGTAGGTAGGAGGATTATTTTACCATCCTCTTTCATTGGTGGTCCTAGGGATTTGAATAAAAGATACATTGATGCAATGGCATTAATTCAAAAATTTGGAAAGCTTGATATTTTTTAACTATTACATGCAACTCGAATTGGCCTGAGATAAAGTGAGAATTAAAGTATTATGATGAAGTTCAAAATATACCTAATTTGGTTTCACGGGTTTTAGAGCAAAGTTAGAAGAGTTAAAAAGAAGATTTATTCAAGAAATGGTTATTTGGACCTGTTCTGCATATATATATGTTATAAAGTTTCAAAAAAGAGGTTTACCACATGCTCACTTTCTAATTATACTTAAATCAGGCTCCAAGATTATTTATCTTGAAAATGTAGACAGGATAGTATCTACTGAAGTCCCTAATAGTATAGAGTATCCTTATTTGCATTCCGTTAGTATTAAACACATGATGCACAGTCCTTGTGGTTCTTTATATCCAAACAATGTGTATGCAAAACGGTAGAACATGTAGAAGTCATTATCCACATAAATACAATATACACACTTCTTTGGATGAGAATTCTTTGAAAGCTCAAGATTGACTAACCAGAGGGGGTGAATTGATTTTTAAAACTTTTTCACAATTAGTTTCAAGTTTTAAAGTTATTATGCAAGTGAATGTAATAGTTAAGCAAATTTGCACAAATGTGAAACTAAGTAGACGAATGCAAATAACGTAATATAAAAATAACAGGTGAAAGGGATGGAGAAAGCAAGCGATTTAGTAGGAGGTTTGATCCAACCCAATGATCTATGTCATCCGTTACCAAACTCTCCGTCACGAGTAAGGCCTTTTCCACTAAATGTGATTGACTTATGATGCGATTAAACCCTTACAAAGCTTTCGGTGACTTACAAATAAGGAGCATCGATCCTTTTACAATGTGGAGTTTTACGAGACCTCGACACGACCTTCAAGATTATGGATAAAAGATTTACAAATTGAAAACTTCTCTTAAAGAAGATGATGTACTCAAATTGAGTATGATAAGAGAAATAGGCTTGCTCTTTAAGAAATAGCAATAAATGAATCTCAAGTGTTAGATGAGAAAAACTTTGATGAGTAGAATGATTTTTCAAAAGTTAAGTCAATCAAAAGTTTTTCTAAAATGAATAGATTGATAGAGATAGACAAAGAGTGAAAATTAAATAGATAAGATCAATGCAATCTCACTTTTATGCTTTTGGAAGTTCTTGTATTGAATGCAGATCAGGTATTTATAGCAGTAAAAATGATCAAATTTTGGATGACTGTTACCAGATGTCCAGTATGTATCGGACAGTCAACTATCCATCTGGTCAAAAATCAGAACAATCACTATTTAGACTATTGGATAAATCGATGATACTGGGCTCCGCCAGAGAAATCGAACGCGTCCAGTACGGCCAAAAGTTTTAACAAAATGTTATTTTTATTGTTTGGAAAAATAGGTCCTATTAAAAAAAACTTATTTTTCAAGGTTTTTGACACTTCCCAAATATACAATAAAGTTCATACGTTTGAAAAATAATTTTGCGTGTGAAAATATTTGAAACGTCGTTTTTCCTTATGCATAAATATTCATTGTGAGCTGAAAATGATATTGCCAATTTTTTTAAAGCTTTTTACCTTAACACTTGAATTCAAGATATCTAAATCTAATTGCTTCAATGTCGGACTTGATAAAGTATTTGTCTTGAATGATTTGTCATATATGCTTGGCTTTTATCTCGTTTTGCATTGCTCATTTTTTGCAAGTATTCCGATGGCGACCATTTCATCTTCAATTGATCAAGCTTGCCACAATTTCTATAATAACTCAAATACGATTATTAACAATAATGCAATTTGTTTGTTATAATCAAAACGTGAAGTCAACCATTGGTCAACATTCTTATTCTAAATATAGAAGACGTGACGATAGTAACAAAGTTAAAGTTAGAAAACATTTTCTTGATAATAGGTGGGTTGTGCCTTATAATTCTTATCTGTTAACTAAATATGACTGTCATATTAATGTAGAAATATGTTCAACAATAAAAGTTGTAAAATATTTGTATAAATATGTTTACAAAGGGCATGAAAAAGTAAGTTTATTTGAGAACAATAACAAAGAATTTCATTGTATGGATGAAATACAAAAATTTCAGTCAGGTAGATGGATCTCTCCCCCTAAAGCAATGTGGATGATCTATGGATTTACCATGTATGAAATGTATCCAGTTGTTATTTCATTACAGTTGCACCTCGAAGATTAACAATTAATTACATATAAAAAACTGATGATCTTCCTAGAGTTATCAGACAACCTTTTTTCAAAAAACCATGTTAACTAAATTTTTTACAATGAATGCTACAAATAAAGCAGGAAGAAAATTCTTGTACAGAGAATTTCCTAAACAATTTGTGTGGGATGGACAAAGTAAATGTTGCACTATTAGGAAAAAAAAAGGGTGCTGTGGTTGGAAGGATTGTGTAAGCAAGTCCAGGTGAAGGTGAAAAATATTACTTGCGAATATTGTTAAACCACATTAGAGGACCTTTATCTTTTGAAGGTTTAAAATTCGTTAATGACATTTCTGTAAAAAGTTTCGTGAAACTGCACTATTACAAGGTTTTATTAAATGAAATGATAGTTGTCAATTGTGTTTACATGAAGCTTGTATTTATCAAATGTCAAATTCATTGCATCGGTTATTTGCTACTATTTTAGCACTCTATAGTCCAAATGATAAAAAAAAAATTGTCGCATTATTTTAAAGAATCTATGTTTGAAAATTATTTGAACAAAACTGTGAGTTTATATGATGCAAAAGTAAAAACATTGCAGTCTATAAATTCGTTCTTGGAGCCTTTCGGGAAATCTTTAAAATGATTATGGATTAGGTCTTTATGATATTAATCTCCAGCAAAAGGAACTGTTAGAAAAAATAGTTAATGAAGAATTAGGAGTATCAATATCTAAAGATGATATTCTTTGTCCAGATAAATTAAACCAAAAGCAAAGAGCTGCTTATGATGTAATACTTGATAAAGTTTTCCATAATATTAGTGATATGTTTTTTACTGATAGTCCGGGTGGAATAAGGAAAACTTTTTTGTATCTTGATTGCTTACAGCTGCTAGATCAAGAAATTCGGTTGCTTCACCAACTGTATCTTTAGGGGTCGTTGTAGGTTATTACCTGGAGGTCGAACAACACATTCAAGGTTTAAAATTTCACTTTATATTCATAGTGATAGGATTTGCTCAGTGAGTAAATAATCTGCTCTAGCTGATCTGCTTAGGATGACAGGCTTAATAATTTGAAATGAAGCTCCAGTGATGAATTCTTAAGCTGTTGAAGCCTTCGACAAAATGTTAAAAGATATATCTGATATTGAATTATCATTTGGTGGGAATGTGATTATTTTAGGTGGAGATTTTCACAAGATTTTGCCTGTTGTTCTACGAGGGAGTAAAGAAGATATAATTGCATCAAGCCTTGTTAACTCTTATCTATGGCCTCTTTTTACAAAAATCAAATTACGTCACAATATGCGAGCACTCTTAGATCCTCCTTTTTCAATATATTTACTTAGGATTGGAAATGGAACAGAAAATAAGCATTTCAGTATATGATTAAGGTTTGGTCTTGTATGACTCTAGATTATAAAGAAGACAATATTTCTTTATGATATTGATCTCCAACAGAAGGAACTGTTAGAAAAAATGGTTAATGAAGAATTAGAAGTGTCAATATTTAAAGATGATATTCTTTGTCCAGATAAATTAAACCAAGAGCAAAGAGCTGCTTATGATGCAATAATTGATAAATTTTCCATAATATTAGTGATATGTCTTTTATTGATGGTCCGGGTGGAATAGGGAAAACTTTTTTGTATCGTGATTGCTTACAACTGCTAGATCAAGAAATTTGGTTGATTTATCAACTGTATCTTTAGGGGTCGCTCAGGTTATTACCTGGAGGTCGAACAACATACTCAAGGTTTAAAATTCCACTTTATATTCATAGTGATAGTATTTGTTCGGTGAGTAAACAATCTGCTCTGGCTGATCTACTTAGAATGACACGCTTAATAATTTGAGATGAAACTCCAATGATGAATTCTCAAGCTGTTGAAGCCTTAGACAAAATGTTAAGAGATATAACTGACATTGAATTACCATTTGGTGGGAATGTGATTATTTTAGGTTGAGATTTTCACAAGTTTTTACCTGTTGTTCAATGAGGGAGTAAAGAAGACATAATTGCATCAGGCCTTGTTAACTCTTATCTATGGCCTCTTTTTACAAAAATCATATAACATCGGAATATGCGAGCACTCTTAGATGCTCCTTTTTCAAAATATTTACTTAGGATTGGAAATGGAACAGAAAATAAGCATTCCTGTATATGATTAAGCTTTGGTCTTGTATGACTCTAGATTATAAAGAAGACAATATTTCTTTACATAAACTAGTCGATATTGTATTTCTTGAAATAGTTAACTATTCAAAAAACTTTCCACGTATGATGAATCGGGTTATTTTAGCATCCAAAAATTAGCATGTCGATGACATTAATAATATTCTCATGGAACGTTCCTAGGTAATGCTATTGTTTATTACAGTTTTAATGAAATATTAGGTAAGACAGGAGAGTGCATGTAAGAAGATTTTTTCAATTCTTTAACCCTAAATGGTATACCACCATATGAATTAGTGTTGGAGATTAACTGTCTCGTAATATTACTCCAAAATATTAATCCTGGAAAAGGATTGTGTAATGGAACAAGATTAATATACAGAGAATATCAGAAATTGCTACTGGAGAATATAGTGGTAATAAAGTATTTTTATCTTGTATTTCTTTTATTTTGTTGGAGTGTGATAAAACTGTATTTCTATTTAAAAGAACAAAATTTCCACTACACCCATGTTTTGTAATGATTATAAACAAATCCCAGGGACAAACTTTAGACTATGTCGGAATATATCTTCCACAACCAGAATTTTCACACGGACAACTAATATTTGTTGATGATAAAGTTCTATATTTAGTTCAGTTTTCTTTATTCTTTGTTTATGTTTAGGTGATTGTTTTCTGAGATTGTATTCATAAAACCAACAATGTTTTAACTTTTAATTAATAGTGTTATCCTATTTAGTCTTATTACATTTACTGTAAACTCCAAATCTATAAATCTTGTTGCATTACTGTAACTTTTCTCGTCTTATGTACAAATTTGTAGAACTTATTCTTTATTTGCTCAGTTTTTGCTTAAAAGATTGACAGGTATAAAATTACAGTAACATTTTATCTTTGTTATTCTGTTGGCCAGAAGGAAAATTTATGTAATACAAACTCAGGAGCGTACATAAGGTTATTGAATATTGATTTCAACACAAACAATTCAATTATCCACATAAATTTTGTATTGAAGGTGAGTTTCCTCTATTTTCTAGCTTCTGAGTGCTTTTCTACTTTGATTTGATATATAAATTTAGGCCTTGTTCATTTATCTGTAAAACCCTTTTTTCTTATCACTAATTGTTATATTAATGGTTAAGTGCAAGTATGAATGTCAATATTTTATTTGCGAGCTCATGAATTTGTTCCACGAATAGCAACTAGAGGAAAAGATAATAATTAGTTTACAAAGTGGTAACAGTAATGATAATTAGCTGTGGGCTCTGTCTTTACTCTAAATTTTAATCCCCCTTTCACACTACCATTAGAAAAGGATGAAGCAACATCTCATTAAAATTATGTAACAACATATTCAAAAAAGAGAAGAAAATAAAATTGCAAAGCACTTTAAAACAGTATATAACCTAATTACATTAAGTTTCTTACATAACTTTCCTTCTAACAATGCTGAAAACAAGAAGTTAGTGTACTCGAACTATCCATTATAATCTGGCATTAAGACTAATGGGGATGTAAAAAATATTTATTATAACAGATATCCGTTGCAATCTTCCATCTATATATGCTTATCCTATCTGGTGAAATAGTTTCTATTGGATGTCCTAGGATGAAACGTTCAATATATTTAACTACAAAAATAATACAATTTAGCCTGCAGAATAAACAAATAGTTTATGTTAGATTAAATTAACGCTAAGATCGAATTTGCTAAAAAAGTGAATATTATAATATATAATAAATAAATTTAATGCTCACACATTATTTGCACAAGATAAGTAAGGTATAATCTCCAACTCTATTTGTTTGTTTCTATATTTTCTTATATCTCTTCTAATAAGAATTGAAGACAATAATAATGTTTGGACTAGACCAATTGTTGTGTTTGCATGAGCTCTAACTTCTTCTAGTGTATGAACACCGTTGCTGCAATCGTATATTTGAAATTTTCACTCACGAATATTAGCAACAAAAAGGTACCAAGTATTACCTAGATATGAACATGAAATTAATAAATAGTTGTACGCTATCCATGGACGACCAGTTGTAGGTAATCCACCATTTACATAATCCTGTAAAATTAAGTGTTTCCATTGACTAATCTCTACAGTTAATTCTTCTTTCTGAGTTCACTTACCACTACATCTGACGAACACCTTTAGTTTGAAATTCAAAGTCCACGATTACATATTCTTTAGAACCAAGTATGCAACCATTATTAATCCGCCGTCTCAATAGTTCTAACTCCACCTCAATGTTCTAATAAAATAAATAGGCATAAACTAAATTTATAGCAATCGAATAAAATTAATTGTAATTACTAAACAATACTTACCGCAATAGTTATATCTTTTGTTATATACAATAAAGTCTTCAATATGTGTTGTTTAACTTATTTAAGTTAGCATTAGATAAATTGTAACAAAATTATAATATTTAAACTAACAAAGTAAAATTATATTTGTTACCCAATTGGATGTCGCAGAATCCGATCTCTAATTGTTGTATATTTCTCCATGAGATAGTCTTCTAAAGGATAATTTATAGGTGAAGATTGAAACTATTTCTTCTTATTTTTCCTTTCTCTTCTCAATCTTTCAAAACTCTCAATTTGTTGAAATGTCGACGATGGCATCAGTTGACTGCTAGGAATTGAACTATTGGGAATTGAAGTACTTACAAGAAGATCTTGTTGCATGGAACCTATAATTGCTTCCATATTTGATTTCTAGTCATGTAATTTGTTCAATATACTCTTATTTTTTCCATCCATATAAGATTTTACCGAATTTATGCTGGCATTCACATAAGATTCCATACTCGATTGGATGTTTTGATAATGATTTTCTTGCCACTTCTGTTGTTCTTTAAAGAATTGTCTTTGATTGTCAAGGATTGATTAGTAATGATTGTCTTTTTTATTCCTCAGCAATATGATTTTTCTGCCATTTTTATGCTGTTAAAACAATTGTTTTTTATTTTCAATGAGTATATGATAATGAACATCTTGTTCTTCTACAATTTGTTCTTTTAGGTTGCTAGACAAAGGAGTGACATCTGATATAACACCTAATACTGTGTGTTGCCTGTATGTAACTACCATTTACTCCATTTCTTTTTGGTTATGTAGTTGCACTCACCATTAGACGTAGAGTTGGGTTCAACTCCAACTGAAACGTGTGTTCTTGAAGTACCATGAACAGTCGTTTATTCCACATTGAGGTCATCTGAGATTTGTTGTTGTGCTACATTGTTCATATTTCTATTAAGGATAGCGTCTAACATGCTGTATTCGTTGTCCAACGGTAGTGATCAAGTAGTGTACCATAATGTTTGCAATTCTTGTTCTATTGGTTGTAGCACCGTAATTGCATGGATCTGTACAATCAAAATTAGAATCGTTGAATTTCTTTTTTGCATAATTAAATGTACATGTAATTAGAAAACAAAAAAATTATACCTCTTCATTGTTTGACCATTTTCTCTGTCAAATAAAATTTTTGTTTCATTTTGCATTCGTGGAATCTGTGCTATTTTGTATCTGCAGCGTTCAAATCTTTCTCCAATTTCAGAAAATGCTTTATAAATCCAATACTATAGTATAATTGAAAATTGGTATTAGATGTATACAATTTGTTTTCTGTGTGTGTAAATAATTTATACAGAATAAGTAATAAAAAATAAAACAAAATTACCTGAAATGCAAGAGGATATATATGTAATGCACATTTACAATTTATTTGTTGATTTTATTGTATCCTTTGTGTTCTTTCCAATTGTGACTCTTGCAAGGAGTTTAACAAAACAAAGTATGACTTATGACCCCATAGATAAGTAAAAAACTCTTCAAGGTGGTCAACCATGCTAAAACTTCTATAATCAATATACCTTTCAGTTGGTTTCAAGACACACTCGACCAACATAACTAATCCGAACTTAAATTTATCTTCTTCATTATCACAGATGTGGTATACTTCAGAAAGCATTCTCATGCTAATCCTTTTGCTACCGTTAAAAAATTCATTTCTAAGCCGATCGCTATAAAAATCAATATTCATGGTGCTTTGTAACAAGGTAATCCAGTAATAAGACAGAATTCTTGAATACCAAACCTATCCAAACTGTTATCTAACCTCACCTAAATTTCATTTTTGTTACCACAATTCACAACTCTCATTGTAAATTCGTGAACTAATTTGCTGCTAAATTGTTCTTCTTCTCCTCCATAAAGTAATCCGTAAAAATTACTACATAATAAAGAGGCTTGTTCATCAGCGTGTATAAATTCTACAAAATCTTTAAGGTATTGATGATTTAAATATTGAGTGATGGTAGTAGAAAATCACTGATTTCGAGACAATGCATACTCTAAAGACGTCTACAAATTATTTAAAAAAACATTTTTTTAACCAAAAAAAAAATAATTTGCTCCATGCTGCACAGAACTTTTGCTTCGTCCAGTATAGATATCTTCCGTGCACGTAGTCTGCTTTTTCATTTCATAGATCTACGCATTTTTCTATCTAAAACACATTTATCTACTCAGATCTGAGCAAAAAGAATATGAAAATACCTTCTTTTCTTTATGATGAAAGCTTTTTTCCTTGTGATGGAAGACTTGAAAATGGGAAGAGTAGAAGAAGATAGAGAAAGCTTGGTGATACATGATTTTATGGTAAAAGTAGATATAGCATTGAATGGTGTTAAAAAATCCCAAATAATTTTATAATTAATAAAATATCAATATTTTCAAATTTTGTGTAAAACTTTTTTTAAATGTAAAATTTTTAAAAAATATAATTCCTTATTTACTTCAAATTTTAAATGGTTAGACCAAAATCTTTTAAATACTTCAAGCAAAATCTTCAAATAAAATAATATTCTATAGACTTACTTTCATGTATAAATTACATCACTATATGCAGAAGAAGAAGAAGAAAAGAATGGCTAAAAACTACAGATTAATCCCAGCTATCTATCCAGGACAAAATAATTGGACAACCAAAGTCGTAGTAGCTGAAAAAGGTGCTCCAAAACTAGCTCGAAATGGTGCTTCCAAATACTAGAAGATGACAATAATTGATACAGAAGTATGTTTTTCATTTTTAAAAGTTTACCACATATTTACTTCAAACTAATGTTTTAACTGCATTTTATCTACTACTTCTTTGTAAATTTGACTTTGTTCTAAAGGGGCATAAGGTGCAGGCTACAATTTTTTATTTAAACATAGCAGCTTTGGAAGGCCATTTGCTTCTGTCTAAAACATACTTAATATATAATGCAAATGTAAGATATACACCATCTCAGTTCAGAGATTCTATTGGTGAATTCTAATGGACTATTATAGGAACAATCGGAATATAGGAAATTCGAGAAGATTACAGTCACCTTTTATCTTCTACATACATATTTACTCATTTTCATTAGCTGTAGAAATATATGGATTCAAACACAGCCATCTTTAATTCCTAATTTCTTTCTTTAACTATTATTCTTATCTCTCGATTTATAATTACTAATCATTTGTCTTTTTTTTTAACTATACTTGGAGCAACTATTGATATATGAATAAAAAGATTAATTCAAACACATTTTGGATCTCAATCTTATGTTCAAGATATCATTCTTGTTGACAACAAGTTTCCACTACCATTTGTCACTTTGCCACTTTATTTTTATACTATTTCAGCACCAAATATTTTTAGCCTTCACATTTTTTAGATTTGAGGTAGTGGTTTTGACTAGTGGGATGGTTTTGTTGAAAAAGAATGCAGCCTTATTTCAAATAAATTGATTCAAAAATCCGTTATTGTTGCAAAACAACTGAAAGTAACATCTTTTAACGGTAAGTTTTATATAATTAATTTTAATATAATTAAATGCATAGATCTACAATGAGTGTTGTTTATTTACAAATTTTTTTAAAGAAATTCCATTTTATATGTGATAAGGCTTTCAATATCAACAAAACCTAAATGCTCTTTCATCATTTATGCTCCTTTCGAAGAAGCTGTTAAATTTAGATCTTAGTAATTACTTTCTTAAATTTTAGTCTACATGCTTACTTATTCTTCAGCTATAAATAGTCCAGGAATTTTCTTACGATGATGTAAAGTTTATTCTAACTTCGAAATAAGATCATCTCTATTTCTTGTTTTACTAACTACATGTAGGGTGGATGCAAATCTACAAAACCTCAATGATATATATATAAACTCATCCTTATTTTATTTTCTTCACAAAGTAAAACTACCTTTGGTTAAAGGCAAAACCGATAATACCAAATAAAGATCAATCTTTCTGGTACATGTCATGTAGCAATTGCAACAAATCTACCTATGCTGAATTAAAAGAGATCCATTGCTGTTACTTCTGTAGATACTCCCAAGCTCGTGCTATTTCAAGGTATATAATGATGTTCCAAGATATATACTATTTCAAGATTACAAACTGTATTTTCTAATAATTATGTAATCTTTCCATAGAGCAAGAGTTTTTATTCAGTTACAAGACTCATTAGCATTTGTTGAAGCTAGGATGATAGGAGAACCTGCTGAAAAGTTGTTACAATGCTCTGCACTCACATTGATGAAACTAACAACTTTAGTATCTACACAAAACATATATTTATGTATCCAATTAGATTATCATATCTAGCATTCCTATTTAACAAGAGAAGAAGCCAGATTTCATAAAATTAATCAATACTTCTAAAGCAGAGAATCACCTATTTTTCTACATCAAAGCTACCAAACTACAAAATAGAGGAGATGAGTACAAATACGATGTGATTTTTATTGTACATACTCTTTAAAACATCCAAATGTGAGCAGTGATGGGATCGAGTCCTTAACTCCATCAAGTCCATTTGCTGGCGATGGAAGCACATCTTTTGTCTATTATTGGAGACACAAACTAGGTGACATAGTATGATTAACTGCATATGATGGTACAATTGTCACAATACGATTAGAAAGAATCGATGGAAAAATATATCTAGCTAATGGATGGGAGCAATTTTTCGATCATCATAACTTA